>NC_051176.1:275474892-275714891 GCF_013339695.2 Rhipicephalus sanguineus | reverse complement strand
GGGCTCCTAGGCCGCTGCTGAGGTCCCTCGTGAGAGGTCAGACCGGTGGCCGTGCCGTATGTGCACAAGTTGGCCCATACCTGAAAGGTTGCGAGCAGACATGTGTTCCGCTCTTTTTTTCTGCGCCCAGGAAGCTCGGGGGCTTTGCTCTCAATAGGAAAAGAACAAGAAAAAGAACCTTCAGAATTAAGAGGCTGTGGAACTGACATGGCTATTCTACACGAAATGTGCTGAAGGGTAGTGTACGAGATTCCTCTTGCGTGCGGCTGCTCCTATATTGGACAAACCGGCAGATGCCTAAATGAGCGAATCAGGGAGCACGAACGAAATGTGTAGAGCAAAATAAACAGGGCCCCAATTTACCTAAGCACATTAGGGCAGTGCCCGTTAAGCTCTTGTGGACCGCGATTTACTGACGTGCGGGTTATCGCTAAAAGCTCAGACCAAAGTGCCAGAGAATTAATGGAAGCATTTTTTATCGATAAAAAAGGTGACATGGTGCGTCAGCGACACGTCTATAGTATTGTACAAATCAGAGAAAAAGTTCATTGAACATGCTTTATATTCCCGCCCCCATTGATGCAATACAACTTTCTGCGCACGCGCTGAGGACGAACATATATTTATATGTGATTTCTGCGAATAAACTTCAGTTGTTAGTGGCGCTCCGTCCCGTGTCCTTCTTGTGTTTGTCCTGCTTTGCGCCTTAAAAATCATTATGAAGAATTCCAAAGTTAAGATGTTCAAATTTTATGAAAAATGAAAAGAGTGGCAACCAGAGCTGTTTATATTAATGCAAGTGGACTTTCGTGTGCCAGTCACACTAGTGTGGAGAGGGCATTCTCGGTGCTGAAGTTTGTTTTATCAGAACAGCGGTCTTGCACCCTCGATGACGGGCTGCTTCTGAGAAAATGCTCACTCCCTTGACACAAAACATAGAACCTGCTCAGAAAATTCGTAATTCACTTTTGAGAAATTTAAATACAGTAACTTGGAAGGGTGCTAGTTTTGGGGTTTTGTGTGGCTGGCCCAGAAGCCCCTCAGGGACGAGACCAAGACAGACCAGCAACCATCTTTACTCTGCCGAGCCTCGGCCGCAACTGCCCGCTGCCAGTGGCTGCTGAGTGCGAGCTGCGAGCGCACCATCGCTCATCATTCTCTTCTTCTACGGCCAGCACGCTCGCAGCCACCACCGCTTCTATACTGCCCCCTCCCCTCCGGTGAAACTGGGGAGGAGGGCGCAGTAGCCACTATCCTTGGCCACAGCGGACAGCACGTGGCGTGCACGACCACACGTCGGCACGGTTCGTCCACCACGTAACCAAGGTCCCGGTGTTGTCCGTGGCAACTGGGGGCTCCGGGCTCCGCATCCATTTTCGGGTTAGCAGTCGTCGTGGCAGCCGCCTTGCTGCCACCGTTTGTGGTTGCCTGCTCTTTCCTGTTGCTGACCTCTGGTTCTTCCTTCCTATAAGTGTATAGAAGCGTATAGACAAGTATAAAAGCGGCGGCTGCAAGCGCGTCGTCCGTAGAAGAAGAAAACGAACGATGGCACGCTCGCAGCTCGCAGTTGTGGCCGAGACTCGGCGGAGTAAAGATGGTTGCTGGTTTGTCTTGGTCTCCTCCCTGACAGGTTTCTGGGCCAGCCACAGCCACGACACCCCACATAGCTCGCGCTAGTCTGTAGCAATTCGTCGTACAGTTACTTGCGCTCCTCTGAAGAATGCGGGAAGAACGTGTTTACCCGTCCCACGTTCTTAAGAGGAGCGCAAGTTTACCACAAATCCTATGTTTTTATCGTTACTTTACCTTCAAATTTTCGCATAAAAATAAGAACCGTTACAAAACATTATTTTTTTAGTTCCGGAACAGAAACGGAACTTTTTTCGGTGGAACGAAACTAAAACCGAAACGAAAAACATTTCGTTCCGACACCCTGCATCCACCATTGCGATGAATCACTACTGAAAGCTGACCAACCACCACTGAAGCTATAGTGACAGTACTAGAATATGTACCGTACTTACTCAATCTAGGCCGCTCTCGATTGTAGGCCGACACTCGAAATTCGCAAGGCCAGAAAAAAAATAACTTAATCATGGTACTGAATCTAAGGCCAACCCCCACTTTCGCACATTGTTTTTGATAAAAAAACATCAGCTTAGATTCGAGTTAAATAAGGCACATGCATTTCAGATTCAATTATGGTTGCCTGCACATTTGTATAATGCCCCAACTGCTTTGACACTAACGCAAGGAAGCAGCAGCAACGAAAATAAATATGAATATTTCAGCCTGCCAATACATGGAGAACACGTGCAAGCATCCAATGTTCATATGTGAAAGACAACAGTGTTAGAGGAGAGAGCCTGGTGCGGATAATAGAAGAATTTTGACACAGCAAGCCTGTGATGTACACTTCACTACATAGTCAAAAGTCTGATAAAAACTTGTCAGACTGGGGAAGGTACCAGATTAACATATTAGAACGCGCCTCAAATTTTTTAAAAGTACAGTAAATTGATGCTTCGGGACCACTATGGCCCCATTGCTCACACTAAAAAAAGCATCAGTGGGGCGCCTATGTATAGCGCTATGTGCCACAGCGTGCAGGTAGGGCAAATTACCAAATGTACAGCTAGTTCCACATTTTTCGATTTCATAAAGATTCCATGAGCAAACATGAAGATTACTACTTTGTAGCAGATAGAGTGTATTCAGATAACATCGGTGCATGTCTGTGGACCCCTTTAATTTCGCTGAAAAAAAAAATATTTTGCTGTATGAGTCCCTAGGGCCACGAAACAATGTTAGTTTTGCAGAAAAAAAAAATTTGCCTAAGTCAAAAAATTTGGACGGAAGTCTTCACTCAGCAGAACTGCTTTTCGCGAATTTCCCGAAAATATACGATTTTGACGAGATCCTACAAAGAAGTTATTGCAGCTGCGAGTCAATTTTTCTTGGCTTACTGTGAGTACGTGCATTTATAAGATGTTATGTTGCAGTTCTGTTGCCCATAACTTATGCAAAAGAAGTTGCAAATACGGCACCCATTGCTCAATAATGCTCTAATTTCAGATTTTTTCACTCCGCGTCTATAATACTCGAAATTTCCCAAATTTTCCAGAGATTTGCCACGCATTAGGTTAACCATTGTGCTAAGTATGATTGCCGAGGATGATGTCAGACGCAAACCATAAATGCATATGGTAAGAAACGTCTCTAAAATAAAATACTTCGAAATTCAGTTTAAAAAAAAAGGCCATCTTCAATTTTCTTTAAACTCCCCAGAATTAAAGCCAAGCACGTGCTCTAACTTAATCTCTAAAAACATGTTGCATTATTTTTGTTAGATAGGAGTTACAAAGCCACCAAGTGTCCAAATTGACGTCAAGTTCACACACAACCACTTAAAGGGGTGGTGCCATCAAATTTGTGGCTTGTGCATTCTTTGTTGCAAACATTTCTTATTGATCTAGGAAGCATGAGACACACTCCCAAATTCATGTATTCTCTCGAAACTATTTCACATCGCCTTATTTGTATGAACGACTTTCGGTTTCGGTTTCTGGGCGACAAGTTGGACACCGACATCACCGTGTAGGGAAGCTAGAACAAGTGCACCCACAAAGTTGTGACACATGCAGTGCTGCATTGTCTGCTCTCGCACACAGATGCAAGCAACCGTCCGGACGCCTCAAAAACTTGCTAAAATCCTCCATCATCCGCAGATGGTCGGCGAGCTTTCAACAATGACTGGTAAAACCCGTTTTGTCTACGTAACCCAACAGCAGCACCACATTAGTGAAAAGATGTTGCGTGGAGTTTTGCACAAAAACTCTCCACAGAATGGTACTGCACTGTTAAACGGAACGTCTCAAACAAAGGTGAAAACCACCTAACGTTATGGAAATTGCAAGCAGTATTGAATCCATTGCAAGAGACTCTTGTCTGCTGAGACAGTCATTTCATAAACTGACCTACCTTCATTTTAGAGACTAAAAACATGAATTCACTTCACAAGTGCAACCAGTACTTGCTGGAAGCAATCCACACTAACCAAGCTGCTGAACTCACTGAATATTGGCATGACTCTGCTGCTCACTACCCGAGGCCAGCAAATGCTGCAATGACATTGCTGTGCCTATAGTCGGGTACAACTTAGAAGACAGGAGAGGCCCCGCCCAGATGACCGAAGCGCAGCAGCCAATTGCCTCCGCGACTAAAGAAATAGTCCCGCTAGGCATGTTAGGCATGTTCTCCGTCGGCGGGGTCACCGGCCGTCCGGCTCATGACGTCACCTGAAGTGCGCGCCTATTGGTGGAGGCTCGTATGCATCCGCCTTTGAGGGGAAAATGCCGCTGCCTTCTAAAGTTGTACCGACTATAGCTAATGAAAGCTGTGATGTTGAGAGGGTTCTTTCAGCTGAGGTACAGAGTCGTCCACTTCCACCTTGAACACCGCACCGTGCGGCCAGCACTCCGCGGAGCGCCTCTCTTGGTTGCTTGGGTAACTAGCGCGTATGCGCAGTGACAGCTCTCGGCGGAGCCTTCGCCGCGTCGTCTGCTAAAGCGCGGAAGCTCTGCCAAATTGTACTTGCTTTGCGGTGAAGCTAACTTCGCTCTTGCTATGCGCATGCAAATCCAGCATCCGGCACGGTTCAGAAGAAGCGAAGCGGACTGCACCTTGTTCCGTCTAGCTTTTGCTGCTAGTGTTTTCTTTCATTTCTGGATGCGATCTCACAAACAATAAACCTCGGTCCGTGCATGAGTAAACTTTCACAGCCGCGCTTGAACTCCTACAACTAAGCAACTCAGCTCCTTTGAGCCCAGTAGCCAGAATGTTCCCGCTGCTCACGCAAATGTTTTTGATCAGCTTCAAAGCTAGGCGCCGCAAAATTGGCGATAAATGCATGGTAAGGTCTGACATAACAGCTTTAAATGTGCGAAAGTTTGGATGTTACTCGCCTGAAAACAAAAGGATGTGAGCAATTTGCCAATTTCAGAGAAGTTACATTACATTCAGGTGTTATCAGCACTGCTGCCTTCATGCGCTAGCGAATTTAACTCGCCAATACGCCGCCCTAATTTGCTACTCATTTGCAACCATGCTTATTTCGTACCATTCATGCAGAAAAATGAAGAAGCATTCTAATAGAGTTTTCAGCTGAACTCATATCACGCAATCAGTTCACCAAAGAAGCGCCGCTGACAAATGATTACTTCTGTAAGCAGGCGACTGAATAAAGCTTGACTCCCCTTTTTATCGCTAGGTGACCTAAAGCACCGCGTATCGCTTTATATATTTCTTGGCTCAAAACTTTAGCACGAAGCAGAAAGTTTTCCGTGAGCCTTCAATTCACAGCGCAAACTTATTTTTTTTATTGTCGACTTTGTGTCGCCAAAACTTTCAGCTGATGAAAACAACCGTGTGAGTAGCGGGAATATTCTAACTGTACGGCACAAAGCATCTGAGTAGCTTAGTTGCGGGAGTGCCAGCCCGGCTTGGCGATCTACTCATGCACGGGCCAAGGTTTATTACTGTTAAGATCGCATGCAGAAAAAGAAAACAGTAGGTAAAAAAGCAGTGCGGAACGAGGCGCAGTCGCTGCGCTTCTCGATTTCCATGAGATTAAGTTACGTTCATCGAAGAGCAAGCGCGATTGGGCGGAGCCGCTGCGCTTTAGCAGATGGCGCGTCGGAAGGCACCACCTACAGTTGTCACTGCGCTTGCGTGCCCCAGCCGCCCGCGAGAGACGCTCCGCGGAGCAGTTGGCTGCACGGTGCGGTGCTCAAGGTGGAAGTGGATGCCTCTGTACATCCAAAGGTGAGACAGCTCTTGAATGAAGACCAACATGCTGCACATGCAAATGGCAATGTACGTTAACAAGGCGCGTAAAAAATCGGTGATCAGCTTTTTGTGAATTAAATGTGTCTTTTCCTAGATGTTATCAAGGCTCTTTACTGTCCTTTTGACTTATCAATTTGTGTAAATGTATTTCATGTAGCATTTCTAAACTAAACCCCCCCAAAAACATGCAGTTCAATGATGGTTCCACGAAAAATGTGATTTCTCTCAAATTACCAGCTTGAAAAATAGCACCCAATTTTTACCCTCTAATTTGAAAAAATATAAAACACAAAAACAAACCACCGTAGTTATGCAATTTGTGTTAGAATGCTTTGGCTTCCTGTGCGACACAATTTGTACAAACCTCACCACCAGACAGGCATAGATGAGACTCTGGCTAAGAACATGTGCAAGGTTGTAACCAAGCTGATCATTGCGCATCATAGCAACAATAAGGCCATCGTCATCACCATGACCAAAAAATAATGAGCCACCGATCAAGACAACAAATGTGTGTGTGTGTGTACCTTTCATCATTACACCATCACATTTACCACCAATCATAACAAGAAACGAGTTCATACATTTGTTCATATTTGTGTGTTATGTGCTAGACAGCTTCACTGGTAACCTGCCTTCACAAAATGGAATGGCTTGAAATTTTTATCACAATTTTACGCACCAATTCAGTCATACACACAACACATTGTAAACAGTGGTAGTTTAGCACAATAGCAATAATACGCCAGCAAACGAGCAAGGCCTTATCTATAAGAAAGCGACACTTGTGCTTATAAAGCCCCTGTGCTGTGGTTCGTGTTTGTGCACTCAGCATTGTATACGCACCGGCGCATAAGCACCACGGCTTGACACAGGTTGCCAGTTCCCTAGTCACAGTGATGGCAAAGCCGCCCTCTCATGCAATCACTCCTTTTGCCTTATAAAAAGCATAGAATAAAGTGGGGATGCCTAATAATATAGATTGTAATATCAAGCACGAATTATGGTGCATGTAAGAACAGAAGACTGTACAGCAATCCGAATGGCTCCTTTGCACAGTATGAAGGCCTGTCCACCAGGCTGCACAACAAAACCGGTTTTTTGCAACATTGAAACACATTTTAAAATGCAAATCCTGTTGAAACTGCAAAAAGTGTGCTAGATTCTATCACTATAAATTACGGTCCTTCCATTTCCACTAGGATATGATAGCACGTTCTAGCCAGTTGTTGTCTGTGTTTCTAACTTAGAATTATTATGTTTAAGCTGTTGCATTAACGTAGACAGAACTTTCAATGCAAACTGGTAAGGCATATTGGGAAACACCCAATGGCTCTCTATTGATGAATAAAAGGCTTTTTACAGGGCTCTAAATTGCCAAAGCTACGAAAGAGTGTGACTATTGGTGTGAATCCTTCGCTCTGAGGCAAGCTTTGAGGATTGGGCTAGTTGCTAATCCATCTTCAACAAAAAGGTAGGAGTGGACAACAGACAAAGAAGGGAACAAAGACAACCATTCCCTTCTTTGTCTATTGTACACTGCTGCACTGTTTGTTGACGATGAACTTCGTTTGAGGTTTCTAATCTCACTGATATAAGTCGTATCAAAGTTCATGCGTGGAATTTTGTAGATTACCCCTGGCAACTTTTATTGCTCCAAGAGGTCTTTAACATGTGTGAGCTGTCATGTTACCTAGTTTTTTGGCATCTGGGAAATTCTCACACAATTAGTGTAAAAAAATTTGCAAGTGACTCGCTTATTCCCTGCACCATGGGATGCCCACATACTTTTGCTGTTCCTGTTTGTCCTCCCAAAGAATCAAAGTGCTCCTTAGACAAATAGTTTCCAGGAGGTTACCCACAAAATGCGTGAACTGTGACACATCCTACATTAGTGGAACGAAAAGTTCAAACAAACAACAAAACACCATAAAAAGTGCCTTGAGAAAGGCAAGACATGCTCAAACACTGGTGGATAATTATTCATTACTAACCAAGCGATTAATTTGGACACCACTGCTCTAATCACAATGAAGAAAATCTTTATACATCTGATCTCAAATGTGGTATGTGTGCAACTTACTTTAGCTGTACATGTGTTGACCTACCCAGGATATACACCAGCACCCACTGGCACCTAGGCCATAAATAATCACCCTCTTCGCATTCTTTATTGTGAACAAGGGGCCCATAGTGGTTCTGAAACGTTAATTTTAATTGTTGCCTTTTCAAAAGGTACCTCACATACATGAACCCATTTCGTCGACAGGTTTTCATTCGTCCACTGAAACAGATCGAGATAGCAGTGACTTGTGGGCTTTCATTTATTCAAGGGTAACAAAAGTTACCTAACAACGTCATAGTGAGTTGGTTGTCACTGAGATGATGCGGACACTGGCGGTTTTCTGAATTTGGTATCACCACATACTGATGTTTCAGTCAAACATTTCTTTTCCCATGCCTTGAAAACACTGTCTTACTCTACTAGTGGCCTTCGGTGAGAAAGGCTAGGATGCTTGTGTCACTACCACTGCCATTGTTGATGAACCATTCCACAGACATTGGAATGGTTTATCAAAACTGTCTCTAACATACGAGCCAGCTCATGTGACGGCACATGCAAGCCATGTATTCTCAAATGCCTCTACTAAAAATGGCACCACGTTGCCTCACTCCGCTAAATCTAAATACTGAAAAGCATCCTCACTGTCCATGTATGTCACAGTCTTAAAGAAAGGGCATTAAATTTCAAGGCCTTGTTTTCCACTGTGTATAATGGCCACATGCAAGATCACTAAAAGGTGTGCACGTTTTCACTGTATTTGCTTAACGTGCATTGTCACCTTCATTTCGGTATTTTCCCTGTATCTCAACATCGTGTGAACCCTTGTCAATAACAACAGTCAGGTATTCAGATGAACGCATATACACGGGAGAAAATTGCTAGGAGCACTTACAACTAAGTTTTAAAATTCGTGAGAATGCGGTGCGGACGGTACGCATCTACATACCGCTTTAATCGGGTCTGTTGGCAGTGCAGGTTTACCGTGCAGCAATACGGATATGCCATACCGTCGTGGTCGGCATGTCAGTACTTTAACCCGCAAGACCTCTACCGCATCACTTTACCGCAAGCAATGAGCAACTAGCGCGGCTAAAAAGTTCTTAAAAAAAGCTGCGTGCCGACCACGACGGTACGGCATTTCCCTCAGCGGCGCGCACCAGTATGTCAGCGTAAACTTACCTCGGCGTTCAAGATTCGAACACACGGCAGGCGTTTCAGCGTAGCGTCAGCTTCCGGTTCAGCAAGCGCGTTTTCTTGATCTGGCGCTCTGCATCGGCGTCTTCAGAGCTGTGAGCAACAGTGGCAGCACTTTGAAGACGTATACACCACGGGGGCCACATCGTGCTGCAGTTGCAGAACTAACTTCTAAAATGTAAAGAAAATACAACCTTCAGTGACTGATGCCAAGCATCTCACAATTTCAGAATACGTACCCCTATATTGTCGCATATATCTTGAGGGTCCGCGTTGGCACTGCAAACGTCGTTACCACCAACGTACAAAACGACAGTCTACGCGCTGAAAGTGCATCGCAGAGACGGCCCAGCCATTCGCACAGCGTCAAAACTACCAAAACTAAATGTGCGGTCTCGACGTGTTTTCAAGTGAAGGCGACTCCTGCACATGAATTTAACCTGGCTGTCACCTATACACTACACCGCGCAAAGAAGGGCATAACTTCAACAAAGCCGTCCGACTGCGGTGGAGGGTACGAGTAGAAGATAGGCAAGTAAAGGCTGGGGACAAGGCCGAGGAATCGTCGGATCGTTCCCTAGCTACAACAGTACCTGTCTAGGGGCAGGGAGTACCTCCCTATGGTACCTGTCCAGATCCGGTTCCGCGCCAAACCGGGAGATGCCCCGCACTCCGGGGATACGCCTTTCTTTATTATCCATTCGTTGAAGCCTCCGCATCGCCAAACAAGCCCGCATCCGCCTCCCAGCGGAAGGAGCCTCGAAACATTTCGCCTTTTCCGCCTGTCGTTTGCAAGCGCATGGGCGCATGCACGATTCGAGCCTTTTTTTTTTTCGCCGTGCAAGCGGCGCCGCGGGCGCAAGTCGATTCACGCATGCTGCTCTTTGTGGGTGTTCTTAGGAAAAGCTACGCAATGACATCAGGTTGCGTGTGGTTGCGTATACCCCCCCCCCCGGGTGCAAATCGCGTGGCACTGCCGGAAAGTACCGGTTGTCACTTTTCATGTGTACGTATACGTTCGCTTCAGTACTGATCACTAAGGCTTGGTATTTGCATGCGGAGCTCTCGGATGTGCGCTCTGTTGCTTCTTACTCGTTGTGTCAACTCGGAACACACGTGAAGTTTTGTTTTTGGCGTCTGACGCGCCGTACATACCATGCGCTGAAGGCATCGTACGTTTTAGAGGCTGTGTCGTTCAAGCGAAATGGCAATAAACTTTGTTGTTGTTATCGGACTGTGCGGTGACTCGGACTGTGCGGTGTGCGCTCGTTGCGTGCGCACTGGAATTACAAACTTTACGTGCACGATCGCGTATACAATACAGCGGTGTCTTCTTTTCGACGTGACGTTACGTCAACTATAGGTTGGCGTTGCGCCGAATAGCTACTGCGCTCACTCCATATACACGAGCAAATAACCGCTAATCGGGCAATAGATCTGGAAATCGGCTACGAGAAAGGAAAGAAAGGCCTGGAAATCGGGCTAAGTCACTGCGACGAGAAAGGAAAAGAAAGGCCTGAATGTTTTGATTACGCCCAGCAGAACGCGTAAGTCACTGCGAGGTGAGTTCGAATACGCGCTCCGCGATGAGGCAAAGGCTGAATGTTTTTGATTACGGCGCGTACCGGTACTTTCTGTACTGTTGCACAAAAGCGCTCCGCGAAGAATTTCAGCACGCAGCGCTCGGGCCTGCCACGCACGAACAGCCTGGTAAACGTCTGCTTGCAACATTTTACTGCGTGCGAACCGCACAATACGCGCTAAGTTTACGCCGGGACTACAAATCCGAGCAGAAGCGAACCACCGCGGAGAGCACGCCGCGGGGCGTCTGCTGTTTTGTTTGCCCCATACCGGTTTGTTTGCCCATAAATCTGACGTCACTTCCGCCACACTTTTCGCAATGCATTGGGATACGATAGTACAGTGTACTAGAAAGGGCAGTGAAGCGGGCGGAGGCACCGACACATAGGGGCAGCTGACGCCGCCGCTGGCGAACGGAGCGGCGGCGCTGCAGTCGCTCAATCTTGAAGGCGGGTGCCTCGTGTTGCCCGTTCCTTGGCTGGAACGCGCTTGTCTGGAAGTGATTCCCCGCTTGTCTCTCAATGTGTGAAGCTATAACGTCGAATGGAAGTGATAAAAAAAACGCTTGAACTGCGCTTTTCTCTCAATGTCCTGGATGCTATAACGCACAGCTCTCGAAGCAAAAAACAACGCTTGAACCATTGTTCGCTCCTGGATGCAGCACAGGGTATTTAAAGCGCCCGTAGACCCAGAGCGAAGAAGCGTTTGGGAACGTTATTTGCTATTGAACGTTATTCAGCGGACGCAAAGTTCATAGCGAGAGTGTTATGGATGTGTTGCACATGATTCATCATGCTTCCCCATTGCAGGTCGGCTGCGAAATTCACGCTAAGAGCACGAAGTTTTGGGTTTTACGATATGCGACTGCACTTTTTTGTGAAAGGAGAGAGTAAGTCCAATCTGCTGAGGAAACGTAATTCTGCCAAGTACCTCAAGCTAAGCAGGCAAACTAGGTGCATGGCAACTCTCTCAACATGCATTATGCCTTTGCCTTCCTCACCTGCTGTTATTTATTTTCGCTTTACCTTGCCAGCTGTGAGGATTTGCTGAATCAAAGCAAGCGGCTTCCCTTTTGTACAATAATTCAGTTGTTTTTCTACCCATTACTAGGGTAATGCTCTATTGCATTAGTGTGAAAAACAATGTCATATATCAATGTTCTGTGCCCTACTGCCTCATGTGTGTGTTCTCATATTCTGTGACGCATTGTCACATATTATTTCACAGATTACAGAGACCGTGACATTGTGTCCTTTTTTGTGAAATGCTGTAGCTCGTTTAATTGCTCGCCGAAGCCTGCACAGTCACTATAAATAAAATCGGCTGCTTTGCCAGTTCCCACTTGGCTTTCTGCATCAGTGCTGTGCTATCCTCTTTTAAATAAATTGTTGCAGCTTGCTTGCTGTTCAATTCGTGCACGAATGTTTATTATAGCTTGCGTTTGGGGCATGATTTCTATAGGTGAATTTCAGTGTCCTTTTTAAAAAATTGTTGCTGTGGGCGTTTGACTGTTCATTCGTGCACGAATGTTTTAGTGGTGGCGACTTATAGCTGTTTTAATTAACAGCAACGAGTCCAACCTGATTCTGCGTGACGTTGTTCATTTGCGCGCGAGTTTAAAAAACTTTTTTTCTGGCCTTGCATGTTGTTTGTGTTGACAGGGATTTCAAAGAGAACGATCCTGATTGCTGAAACGGTTGAAATGTTCGCACTGCGATGGAAAGTGTCCGTAAGAGCTGTTTATTGAAGCGTTTACTTTCCAAACTTTCATAGTTGTTTGCATCTGCGACTGGGAGCTACGTTTAATTAACCTCTCACACGGCTTCCCTATTGGGTTACCAAGATCCGAATGTACTCGCTCTCTAAATAAGCAGAGATGCGTCGGCGCTTTCAAGTTCTGTAAGCTAAACAAACTCGATCCTGATTGCTGAAACGGTTGCAAAATGTTCTAATGGGACTCAACTGCGATGGAAAGTGTCCGTGTTTTCAAGAGCGTGGCTACGTATTGAAGCGGCGAGTACTTTCCCAAAATGCGTTTGCATCTGTGGGAAAACCAATCTGCCTTGCAGTTTCTTGTCAGCGCCGCCGCTTAGCAGATGATACAGACTAAATAAGCCGCCGGAAGTGCTTACGCGCAAACATCGGAACCACAGACACACCGCGCGCCAAGCACATGCGAGCGTCGCAGTGGATCTACGCGCGTGCTCCTCTTCAAGATTGGTCGATCGCAGCGCCGCCGCTGCTGGCAACGCCGCCGGAGTCACGCGGAGGCTGCCGCCCGCTTCACTGCCCCTTCTAGTACACTGTAACGATAGGGCTTCTCCTTAGTTTTTTCCTTCCTCCATGACTACCCATCATTCCCATGGTAGCTGAACGATCGCAGCGCCAGAGTCCCCTCTAGTTAATTTTAGGAAACTCTAACGTCTTCTGTTAACATGGTGTGGTCCACAAAATAAAGCTTAAATTTATTTTGCTGTCTGGTCCAGCAAAGCGGGGTTTAAGCGGGGGTTTTGTGGTCCCGTCCGCAGGCGTATATTCTAGCACCGTGCTCCGGACATTAGAAAGCGGTGCCTTTTGCTTGCTGCTGTGATGACTCGTCACGCACGGAACTGCACTGCAGGAGCGGTGTACACCTATCACGAGAAACAGAAGGACACGCAGACTTGCGGCTATGACGCACGCAGCGAATGCGCCTCGGCAAGGACGCCGTCAAAGATTTCGACTGCTGCTGCCTGTCGTTACAGCCGTGCCGAAACCCCGTCATCACGTAAGCTCTTCAAATACGAAATTGTTGTTTCTTCTAGCATTGGCGAGCACTGCGTAGACACATGCGCATACTTGTCATTCATTAGATTCATTAGATACGTTTGCCTTCCCTTGGAATCCAGTGACCAGCGTTAGTGACGGTTATGCCTTGCCTACGCGCTACATGCTTGCTTGCCTCATGCCCATTCTTTGGAAGCCTTTCCATGCTTGCTGCGTTGTCCTTAATTTAAGATGAACCCTGGACTTTGGAAGCCTCCAGGTTTCTGCTCCGTAAGTCTGAGCAGTGCCTCCTTTACTAGATGCCTGTGACTGTCGCTCGCTTTGCCATTGTGGCGGGCATCTAGAGGGAATTCTGGCGCTAGTGTCCCTAGTGTCTATGGAGCTGCAAGGCATGGCTCTTCAGCCAGCATGGGAATGATGGGTAGTCACGGTAGAGTACACTCTAGTCACGGAATCGGATAGATCGCACCACGAGCGTTTCTTTTCTCACAGACTCCATCCGGGTAACTTGAGATCTGGAGACTTTTCGTCCGCTTGCTCCTTGAAAATCCCTCTACGTCTGGGTACTACCTAGGCAACTGTTTATCCCTAAGAGACCCAGCCACTCGGCTGCTTGTTGATGGCGCGTGTTAAACTTGTCTACGATACGAAGTTTGTGTGCGCGCGGATGGTGGTCTGCGGCCGAGGTGTGTGTTACTTTCCGTCCGTTCCAGTTTTTACACCCATCGAACGCTTCGAGATTGCCCCCTGCTTTAGTTAAAGGGCCTCGCAATTTCTGAAGATGTCGGTCTTGTAGACGACGAACTTTTTGCATGTGGGTACGCATTTGTACTTATAGTAGCGTAGCTGAAAGAGGCGGAGCGCACGTGTTGCGTCCGGGACGCGTGTTCACAGTGAATGCGCTGCGGGCTCAGCGATACTGTCTCCCCGAGTGACAATCCACGTATGCTGGCAAAGTGAGAGTTAAGTGCGCTCCGTGAGCGACACCCTGGACGGTACTTTAGCAACTGTTAATCGTTACGTCTGGGCGTAACGCTAGACACCGCCTTTACATCGATCGCGTTTGAGCCCCATGGGTATTAATTTACGAACAGCGATGGCCGCCTCTTCAGCTGAGTAAAAGACCAATCATGATCAAGAAATTCGATGTGGATCAGGCCCGATTGTGATCGAAAGGGGTTGTGTGACACCGGTATTATGTTTTTCACCGCTTGTCTGAAAAGGCTGAGTGAGGAAATCGGTGTCATATTCTCAAAACGCTGCCTAATGCATCCAGCAAAGCTGCTATTGCCGTGGCAGTGAAGTCATGCCAGCTAGACATGTATTCAAATGTGCCTGGTCATTCTTTAGAACTGACCTGTTTCATTGGGCTGTAGTTTTCCTGCAAATTGTTCGATTTTAATGCAGCTTACGGTCAAAGATTCAGGAAGGATGAAAATTTACTGGCTCGTCCCATTTTTTTATGCGCAATGCAAAAGAAAAAGAATAAGTAAGAAATAAGGAAAAGTGCGAAAAAACTCTGAATGTCATGCTGCATGCCACACACGACTCGTAAAGGTTTGTAAAAGTTATAAATCACTTGCCCTACCGCAGGTGTTGAAATGACCACCCTGCATGATCACACACTTTTTGATGCATTTATTAGCATGCACAAATTTTAATGGACAAGTGGCATCGGTATTGCAAATTATTTGACACCATGATGCTGTCACCACATGCTCCAACTAGGACTTTTATATTTTTCATATTAGTGTAACGTAAAAGTTGCCCATGCAGACTTGCAGGGAGTACTGAAAAACCCAAACGACATACCGACAAGCACAAGCAAGGTTTGGGGCTTTGCGTAGGCAGAGTTGCTTTGGGGAACGCAACATATAAATCTGCAAGAATTGGGCACACACCCAACAGCCAGTATCAAGCATGCTCTTTACCTTTCCAGTGAGTTCGTAAAAACTTGCTTCGCAATAGGTAAGCAGATATAAACACATCACAAAATGGAGTAGAAGTTTTGTTTTATCTGTTACTGCAGGCCTTGAGCCCAGAACAGCAGGGCAAATGAACAGAAGTAGTTATATATGATACTTAAGTTCCTTTGTAGTAACGCCCTATTTCAAGTATCATGAATTGCCAACTCACCCAATCAGCCATTCTGTTAGGTATATGTGGATGTGTGTGCATGTGTGTTGTGTGTGTGTAAATAAGTAATGAACACAGAAAAAAAATAGTTGGTTTAATAAACACATGAAGCACAAGGCTAACGAATACACAATAAGAATAAACAGTGATCAATAAAAAACATATCATTCACATGCACCAACATCATAAACAAATGTACGACATGGAACCATACAGGTGTATTACAGTTCAAGATTCATAGTTCTCATTCTCTTTGTGGACTGGTGGTAGTTCGTCCCAGTCATTTGATCGTTGAAAAAAAAAAGTGTTTAAATGTCTTAGTGATCTCATTCATCTGATAGCTACAGGGTATAGATATGTAAAATGCAGCGATCATAGGCTAGTGAGTGCAATCCTTGCCCCCAGTTTGAAGAACACACACAAAAAAATAACCACTAATGCACAGGCCAACCCAGGTATAGCCAGGAAAAAAACAGAATACTTTAGAATTCCCCTAGAAAACAAATACGACACCTTAGAACAAGAAGAAACAAAAGACATAGAGGAAACCACAACTAGACCGATTTCTGAATCTGTAGTCGAAGTTGGAGGTAAAGCATCAATGCAAGAAGTAAGCAACATCTCTTGAACCACAAAAGACTGGATAAAGAAACAACAACAGATAAGTGGGTGGGCATAGATAAATAGAATTTGCTTAGCTATTAAAGCTATCAATAAATATAAGCCCAGTCACATATGGAATTATGATATCAAAGAGCAGTGAAAAAGGTGATGGCATCGAAACAGCTACCAGGCAACTCTATAGGAAAGACCGAAATGCATGCAGTGAAAGATAAGCATGGCAATATTAATGGTAAACTGAATGAGTGCATCACTTGTTACACCACTAAAACAAGATAATTTATGAGCTCGTGGCAATTTCTATTCAGGCCACATGGTTTTGAGAACACTGAAGAACTTATAGTTTTTGGTGCAAAGTTAAAAAAAGCAATTCGTACCATTCTTTTCCCTCTTAATAACATACTGCCATGAAACCAAGGCGAGTAAAAGTCCTTGATTACTTTATCAATAAAAACTGATTCAGTGTTTCAGATTAGCAAGCCTTTAATGTTGAAGTAAGGCCCGTATTCTGAAATGCTCCTTGCCTCAGCGAGGAGGCCATAACTGCTTCAGGACGCCTTGCCATGTATTCTATAACGCTTCTTACCAAGGTTCCCTCACTGAGGCCTTCCTTGGTGCTCTCTTGAGTTAAGGTAGCACTAGGGCAACCTTCGTGCCTCCTTACCTCGCACTAAAAGGGTGCTTCTCTGAAGTACTTTGTCAGTGACACTGTGTCCGATCTTTTTTTTTTCGATCGATTCCTTGTACTTCTGCACGAGCTCTGTAATTATATCCTTCCCATTGCCGATCAAAAATTGCTTGTCGGGCATGTTTTTTAATGTGCGGCTGAACAGCGGCCAAAATTTTTCATTAAGGTGGTGCAGCACGAAGAGGACAGGGTACACACAGACGACGAAGATGGAATGCTTACTGCCAACTCATGCTTCGCACCTCAAAGGGTTAAACATTCTTTAGCGAGACCCGTATTACACCTTTGAATGCGTACCACCCTGTGTTTGTGACATCATATACTACGTCCTACCTTCCCGTGCAGGCAGTCAAAAACAAATGGTGATCCTCCTGCACACAAATCGTTATTGCAGTCACCGCTGTCGGGTTCCCAAAAGCTGTAGAAGCTCACTGCAGTGTCAAATGAAAAAGAACCACATGTCCTGCATGGTTTCCTACTTCTCATTCGGGCTGGCTATCACAGGAAAATATTAGCAACTGTCTTAAAAACGGGTGAAATTCAGTGAAAACAGCTCTCAATGGCACAAAATAAACTTCATACCAGTAAGCACACATAAAGTGAGAACAGCTAAGATGCAAGCATTTATGACAAGAGAAATCAACAAGAAAGGAGACATGGTGAGAAAAAAATTTCCACACTCCATTAACATTGGTCCTTGCCTTATTAACTGAAACGTCATGCTTCCTTGTTTAGAGGGTACAGGTATATGTGGCTTTGTTGGTAGGTGGGCAGCTGCAATTTGAAAACAACTACATTTTTCCACTTGTGTGAATGTAAAAAAATGCTGAAAGTACACGGTAAGCCATTCATGTGTGTCACTTTGTGAACCATTAAAGCAGCATATGCGGAATCGGCAACAGACAGGCAGGTACACTCTTGCGACAGAGCATCGCAAAAGCAAAGGTCAAGGGATGAAGCAACACAACAGTCAAAGGTCACAGGTTCTCAGTCAGGAAACAAACCAAACAACACAAGTGACATTCCCATTTCTGTTGTTTTGATGTCAAGTACAAGAGCAACACATGAAAAAAAAACTAATTTCAGTATAACAAAGGAGCAAGCATTTGCAGCTACAAATGTTGGTTGTGTGCATCTGCTCTAGTCTGCAAATGGCAGTTGTAGGTAGAAGAAACTGCAGTAGCAATTGAAGGGGTGCATTCGTGGAATGGTGAAAGTTCCAGTGCTGGGCTGAACTGAACCAAATGAAGTATCCCATGCCTATAGAAGTGTGTCACCCATCTAGAAGTTAAATGTACCATCTAATCTAATAATGGTGCATTTAACTTCACATTTTGCATTAAGCCAGTTATAAAGTCTCATGACCAAAGGAAAACTTGTCTTAAAAAGGTGCACCTTTACCAACCACCAACTGTAGAAACAAAGTTGCAGGTGCATTCACACCATTGATACACCCGTGCGACAACATGAATGAAAGCAGTCATGCTGCTTCTCAAAACATTTCGCTTCTCTTTATTTACTCACCATGTAGACGTATCCTTGTCATTGTATGTCCAAATATTGAACACTAGCAATGTGATGTAACCAGCAGTTGCAATTATTTCTTATTACCACCTGACGTCTAAGGATCCTGCTCGGCTCTTTTTTTATAGAAGCATGGACACTTTCATTACTTTGAGTGCACGTGCCCTAGATTTTTAGCATCAACTATATTAAAACTCAATCACATGCGCGGGCAGAATAGCTATTGCAAGTAATACCGGTGACACGCACGCACTTTTGATCGCAGTCAAGGTTGACCCGAACCGGATTTCTTGATCGCGATCATCAATCATTGCTGCTGCTCGGTCCAGACTAATCCGGATCGAGTTTGACGCAGACATCAGTCAAATCGCGATCTAGGAGCCAGATATCGATGCGCAGATCGCAATTAAACAATTAAAAATGACCGTGTAGGTACACCTGATCCGGATCGAGCCCAATCCCGATCGGTCGTGATCGCGATCAATTGCCCGTGTGAAACCGGTATAACGATCAGCGAAGTGCTTTCGTTTATGCCAATTTCCAAAAACGCACAATATTCTCAGCTACACTGATAATGGCAAAGAAAACTCATCTCGAGGCGTTCGACGGGATTAAAGACAAGGACGGACGGCAAGTGACAGCGCGACTATGGTGGCTACAATAGCGCGACAGGGCTACATGGGATCATACTAGAACACTGTAGATCATACACACCCGGCGAGCACGGACGCGCCGTCCGCCACCAACGTCAACAACAAAAACCTCGCGCGCCAACCCGCAAACAAACGACGAAGCAAAGCTCTCCTAGGGATAAAAAGAGCATTGCACGTGTTCCTAGGTAGTACCCAGACATAGGGAGATCTTCAAGAAGCAAACGGGGAAAATATCCCCAGATGCAAGTTACCCGGATGGAGTCTGTGAGAAAAGAAACGCTCGTGGAGAGCCCCGACTCCGGGGATACGCTTTCCATGGGAATGATGGGTAGTACACGGATTTGCCTAGTCTTCGTACTTGCGGGCTTCGAACGCACTTGTGGCTTTGTTTATTGCTGTGTTTTGGTTTTCTTTCGGATAAAAGAATGGATCGTTGTGAACTTCGTGACCAGATTTGAATCGGTGAGCCTAAAGAAGTTAAAGTGGTGAAGTGAAACTGCTGATTTTTGCTGAAGTTTGTTTTGCGACAAAGCGGACGCAGCCGACGCGGAGCCAAACGGAGCCGAAAGTACGAAGTTTAGACAAATTTGTGTACTACCCATCATTCCCATGCTGGCTGAAGCGTCATGCGTTGCAGCTCCCATAGACACTAGCGCCAGAGTTCCCTCTAGTAAGTATTGTAGGAAACTCTATGGTGAAAACGAAGTACAATGTCTTCAGCGGGGCCATAGACTTAATGTATAAAGTCTCAGAAAGTGTTTCCGAGCGGATGTGGACAGAATATGAAAAAAAAAATAATAATAACACTGAAATCCGTGACGTGGCCCTGACGTTCATGTACGAGAACTTCAGCGCGAAATTTAAAAAAAGAAACTTTGACCTTCACTTTCTCTTTTAATAATGAATCTATGATGATCAAATTAATGACAATAGAGTTCTCAAGGAATTATTTATCAGTTTAACATGATTTACTGCTTCTCTTTCGCGTGACTTTGACGTAGGAAACGAGCGATAACGTGGTCCAATGTGCATCAACAAAAAAGTCAATATAAAAAAATGTACAAAACGGCATCCTCCTGTAAAAAAAAATGAAATATTGTCGACGACTCGCGCATATATCAATTTGTCGATCAGCATTACCGTTCCGAAGCGCGACCGACAGGCTCGAATGAATGCGCAGCTGTGTGAAGTCGTTGAGCCACCCCTGCCAAACGTGCTGGAAGGATGACACCAGTTGTGTCATCCTTCCACTGATATCACATGCAACATCACATGCATAACAACGAGCGTGTGATGAAGCGAGCATGCGAACGAGCGCTACAGTTCCAAAGCCGTGGTATCTGCAAACATTGCTGTCGCAATAACAAACCAGCCAAAAAGAAATGAATGCGTGAGAACAACAGGCCACCAGCACACGATAAAAATATGCCTATCTGTGAAGGAGGCAATTAAGTGACCACTGCAGCTCAGTTGTACGGTGGCTGTCATGATTCCACACAATGTGCGAAAGACATGTCGGTCGGAAGCAAGCCAACGTAGTCCTAACTCTCCAATCGAGCACTTACGAGTAGGAAGTCTACGTAAACCTGGTATACATAACACCCGCTGGAATGTGCACGAGCCAAGCATGGTATGAACAATAAACTTTGTAGAACGAATTCCACGGACTATGGGGGACTGCAATAACTATGAATTAGGGTTCAAGCTTCTCTCACCCCGAAGCATCACACTTACTCGACGGTGTAGCCACCTAATAATAAAAATAATTGTTGGGGTTTAACGTCCCGAAACAACCATATAATTATGAGACATGCATGCCGTAGTGGAGGGCTCCGGAAATATCTACCACCATCTAAGTACACGGGCCTGAAACATCGCTAATATCACTTGTTCTAGCCAAGACAAGCACGTCGGAAAGCATGGGGCTTTAAAAAGACGCTTAATTGTCATGCTGTGAAAATTACGTGGAACTCGTGCCGTCGCTGAATGTCTCGCCAATGGACATTTCGACGAAACATTTATGCGGGTAACCTTATAATAAATATGCCGATTGAATGCGGCACTTACATTCTTTCCGCGACGCTCGACGTCGACGTTGCGGGTCCACTCCCCGAGTCACAAACGTAATCCAAGGGTAAGCGTGCGCCGTTTGCCGATTCTCAAAAGCAGCGCAATCTGGTAGGTTCAACCGGGGCCATTGGCACAGTCACAAACAAAAGTCGCGTTATTCAAGGGTCAACGGGGGTTGCTGGTCAACGTGTACACTTATACATACGCACACGCACGTACACACATCGCCCCACGCGCACATTCTATTTGTGCAAAGGCAAAGAAAGATGACTGCCGAAGAACCCAGCAAGCGCTGCGCCGGTAGGCAATAGCGAAAGGGAAAGGTCTGGGAAGCGCAGGCTGAAAGTCAAGAAGAGAGAGAGAATGGTCACGTGAAAGCGAATCAAACGAACTATTGGCTGACGCTTCGGCGTTCTTTTCACTGTGCGATGTAAAAAGGAAAAACCATTGCAATATACCCGCCAAAGTCTCCCGCCAAAATGAAGACAGCATCAACCAAGCAAAAAGTTACAATAATGAAAAGACGCCAGACGCAGGCGATGTTGTCTTTAAAAACCGAAAGACAGAAATCGCCTGGACTCCCCACCCTTTCCGGAGGAGAAGTTTTTGCGTGCTTGTAGACCACTGTAGACCACTCCCAACGCAGCGATACAGGTTTAGATGCTCGTCTTCAGAGCACGTGCTGCGGTATCAAAACTTTCGTCCCCGCGTCCACGTCCCCGGGCAGGACACTGTGTGTACACTGATTCATTGTGCCTCCCTCTTTCTCAACCCTTACCCCCTTACTCCCGTGAGGAGCAGAAGACTAGAATCCAGGCCGACCTCTCCTGCTTTTGCTTCATTAAACATCTGCTCCTGCAAAAAACCCACCTTATAGCACGATTTTTCAGCTTGGTTAAATCCTTATGTTGACTTCTTCAATCTCGATGTCTGACGGTTAAGACAATATATCCTTGAGGAGGAGGAGGAATAAACTTTATTCAAGGCAGAGAGCCGACGGGAGTAGTCCTGGGCGGCGTCATAGTCCAGGACGCCGTGGGCCTGAGCTGACAGGTTGGCCTTGTTTACCAGACGTAGCTTCAAGGCTTGAGCTTGTCAGTTGGGCCTCACACTTCTCGACGTTTGGTACCGTGATAAGCGGCATCGATGGGTTGCGCCCACCCTGTAAGACCAATTATAATAACAATAATAATTGCTGGGGTTTTACGTCTCAAAACCACGACATCATTACAAGGGACGCCGTAGTGGAGAGTAGAGCACTGCACGGGCCGTGATTCTCGGCCCGAGTCCGGAACTCGTTCAAGTTTACCCGCCCGAACCCGGCCCGGTCACTCAAGGCGAAACCCGGGCCCGGCCCGAACCCGAGAAAATATTTCGCCTACCCTGCCCGACCGCAGATCGGGTGCGACAGGGGCCCGAAACAGTAATCTAGGTGGTGTTGCCCAAACGTGGAATCAACAGTAAGGTGCTCTAAGTGGCAAATATCTAGGCTTCGTTGGCACAGGTTTGACTAACATCTATACCTTAACCTACGGTAATTTCTTGTAAAAAGGTGCTCACGGTGGAAACAGTTGCGCGGACGTACTGGGTACAATGAATGTTCGTTCAGCAGCGGTATACTGTACCTGTTTTTGCTGCAAATACGGTGACGATCATTAAGAGCGTTTTGTAGCAGATATTGTAGCAAGGAAAGTGATTTACGTCCGGCATCGAGCTCAGCTTCGATAGGGAGCGCAATAAAAACAGAGGAGACAGAGAACAGAACGTTCTCTTCACTTTGTTTCTATTGCGCTCTATATATTGAAATTCAAAGCATGCTCTAACGAGAAAGCCAATCGTGCACCCTTCTGGATACAGAAAGCCAAATTTATTAACTTGTTGTAAATGCACTAGCCTAGATAAAATTATGAGCCACCTTGCACCACGTGTACGTTTGGAAATACGTATATGCAGCCGGAAGGAGGGAAATGGGAACCATCGTTAAAAGCGCAACACCACACAATACAAGAGAGCACCTCATGAGCACAGGCGCAATGCTCCTTAAAGAAAGGAAGGAAGAAAACTACTTGTCGTAGCCTTCTTTACATATATCACGCCACTGCTAGTGCATACATTCTATAAGGTTTTGTGGCATATTTTATACTTTATCTCCTCACACGTCAGCGTGAAAAAAATAATTATCAAGAGATTCCGACATCTCGTAGGTGATGCCTCTTGGAACGGCAGGAAGCCAGGTAAGGGAATACAGTTCGTCGCTAGCTCGCTAGCTTCGCCGACTGCGCCAGATTGTGGTATCGCGAAGCGCCCAATGATAAGTCAAGACGATACATTGACGGGGAATCACTGCCTTTATTTTGATAGCAATCGCTTATATACCAATTATATCATTGACAGCGCCCCTATACACAACAAAAAACCCTCAAAGAGGAGTTTTAGAGATGGCATTGAAGAGTGGGACGACATTCGGGAGCGAAAGAAATGAAGAGATGAGCTGGACAACTATGTTCATTCTGTATAGGCCCCCAAATACATCCTAAATTTGCTCTTAAGAACAAGAACTGCCAACGCCTTCAAAATTCGCTGATGTGAGTCCCTTCGGATAGCGAAAGCAGTGCGAGAAACTTTAGCGCGGCAAGATATGTGATGCAACAGCGCATGGTGTGCTGACACCGTTCCATCCACGTACTAACCTATTTAAATTCAGCTTCTTTCCGGACACTATAGAAAAATGGAACCTATTGCCTGGGTCAACTAGATCATTGCCTTTAGAAGATTTCTTGCATGTGTATTGATTCGCGATTTGTTTATTAAGAGTTGTAATTTGTATTTGTATTTGCATGAATGTATTTATTTGCGATTTGTTTATTAAGAGTTGTATTCTTGTGTGTTCTGATGTACAGAAAACCCACTGCTGCGATAGCCCTAATTGGGCTGCAGTATGTAAATATAAATAAATAAATAAATAATAAATAAATAAATAAATAAATAAATAAATAAATAAATATAAGAGAGTTCGTACAATGTAAATTGATGTCTGGCAGCTATAGCACCGTTTAACGTGGATACACCCACTTTGATGATTGGTGGTACATCTCCATCCCGACGACTAACGTCCATGTTAAATGATTAAACAAGCCCTTGTGTTAGCTGTAGTAGTTAACGGTGAAAGCGTAATCAGAGAACGAGGAGTGATAGCCAGAAGAGCGTCGAATATTGGACGCAGAACTTGGTCGCCATCCCGCGGCATGTTGAAATGTGATTGAACACCACGGCCGGACTAGAGGGAAACGCAAAGCGCGTCGTGCTGCCCCAGTAGTTCGGCCGCGATTTTTCTCGGGGAGAGCGCGTGAGCGGCGAACGCGGTGTTACAGCCAGGTGAGGCAGACGCGCTTCGCAGAGCTATTTTTTGTTTAGCGTTTTGATTAGCGTGATGCTATGAATGAGGCCGACGCTTTTACGACGCTTGCGCTAAGATCGCCACCTCGCGGTGTGTTAAGGCCTTCACAAAACTGAACTTCTATTGAAAACGCGCCGAATGGGACGGACGTGTAACGCGTTGCAGGTGCTAATCGTGGAGGCCACAGTAATGAAGCATTGCTTTACTTTACCGCTCCCAGAGGGCAACACCACCCCGCCGACCGGAAGAGTGGTAGATATAGAAGGCGCGTTTGTAAAGCCTCTAGAGTCTATGACCGTGGCGCTGTGGATAGCGTGCTCGGCATCTGTTGTTGCGGACCGAGCGGTCGTGTGTTCGATGCCCGTTGATGGAACTTTTCTTTGCCATCTGATCGCGTAAATTTTTTCGACGTCATTTCCGTGACGGAAATATGTCACTGAAATCTTGGTGGACCCCCGCATAAAACACTTTCGTGTTAAAAAAAAAGGCAGTGATTCCCCGTCAATGTATCGTCTTGACTTATCATTCGGCGCTTCGTGATACCACACTTGCAGTTTTTTAAAGGAGCAGTGACATCAACTTTACGCATGTCGTGTTTTTTGCATCCACGTGTACTTATCGACCCACTAGTACCGATACACCACAAATAATGCCACGGGGAGATGAATATAGATATATGTAATATTGATTAGTATGACCAGTAAGCGCGGTTCAAGACGGGTTCAAAGCCCGCCACTTTGCAGCGCTGCCGCGCGGTCACCGTGCACGCGGTCACGCCCCGAAAGGGCCCCCATCTGATCGCCTGGACACACAAAACGGTGACGCGAGTTTCAGCTGTCATTTCGTCTGCTGGTCGCGCACGTGTAGTCATGTCTTTGTCACCACAACCGCCCTCGCCGCCGTCATCAGTGCCTACAAGTGATGAAGAAAATACTGAGGTATTGGAAATGGCTGCGATTCACGACGTCGCGAATCATTCTCGCTTCGATCATCTGCAAAGAAGCGATTGTGAAATCGACGCCGGTCCGAGCAGCGACGAGTAGGCACCTGGAGACGCACTCTTGGGCCATGTTGGCTGGCAAAAACACAGACCAGGAAGAACCGTTGTGGACAGGACAGGTGCTCCTATCCTGTCCACAAAAGTAAGCAGTCCGGTGACTAACAACAAAGATAAAATACGTCCGCACTGCCCAGAATACCATTCGCGTCTGCCAGTATGCCGGGCTCACCTTCTCCAGTACGCCGGGCTCACCTTCGTTTACACCCCCCCAGCACGCACACACGCACACACACACCAGGGGCGTAGCCAGAAATTTTTTTTCGGGGGGGGGGGGGGGGGTTCAACCATACTTTATGTATGTTCGTGCGTGCGTTTGTATGTGCGCGTGTATATATACGCAAGCAAAACTGAAAAATTTCGGGGGGGTTTGAACCCCCCCCCTGGCTACGCCCCTGGCACGCACACACACACACACACACACACACACACACACACACACACACACACACACACACACGCAAACGCTGTATCGTCCCCAGCCAGGCGTCCGTGCTGGCGCGTTTCGCCTACATCACCATCAAGCTCCAAAGAACAGCACATTTTCTGGGTGTGTAAGGCCAGCGCCTGAGGAGGCGTTGGTAAGGACAACGTCAATGCATCGCGGAGACGCGTGGAGAGACTCAAATTGCATGCGCAGTCCTTCCGGAAGCTTTTATAAACCAAGTTTGCAGCTGTCCGCGACAATGACATTCCTTGGTACTTGAAACCAGTGGCTTAGCCAGAAATTATTTTCGAGGGGGGGGGGGGGGGGGGCTGGCATGTCAACATATATATATATATATATATATATATATATATATATATATATATATATATATATATATATATATATATATATATATATATATATATATATATATATATATATATTATTTATTTATTTATTTATTATTTATTTATTTATTTATTTGTGGAGAGAGAACGCGCGTGCGCGCGTGCGTAAGCGCTCGAGTCACAATTCGCTAACAGTTCAAAAGCATATGCTTAACCGTGGCTAACTATAACACAAGTTCAAAAGTAAACAAAAGTTAGCGTGCGACGAGCCAAGGAGTCGAGCAGTCTGCAAGAGCGCTTGCGAGTCTTCTTGCGGCGGATGGCATTGCAGAGCAGTTTTTCTCGGGAGTCTAGTTTCGCCACCTGTGCAGGTGGTATTGAGCGGAGATCAACCAGTGTCTACCAGTGTCGCATACGTCCTTGTAAACGTCCAATAGGGGGCCGCGGCTGTTGCAAGCCGATGGTTTAAGACGAATGAACCACGATTCCAGTAGTTCTCCTTTGCCCCACTTTCGTTCCCGAGCCAACGTCGTCGCATCGTTTGAGTCGAAGCTATGTCCTGTGCAGGGGTGTGCATGGGTGCATACGTGGCGAAAAGTCTATGTCATTTTGTTAATAATTGTTTTGTTAAATTGGAGTAAACATTTTACAATAATTAATTCATCCCTATTCTAGAACATTTTTGCATCCAAAGAGATGTGTACATCCTGCACCTGCGATTTTCTCATGGAAACGGGGTGCTTTCATCGTTCCAATCCCGCGCGGCACACGGCCATTTCATCGTTTTATAGCCCTGACACAAGGGCACTCTGAAGTCCTTTACGTGAGGGGACATCTTCCGGAAAGTCCTTAATGTTCAGTGACACTGTTACAAGTTGCCACTCTAGCGTCGCCAGCGCGAAGTCGGCAGATTAGGTCGTTCCGTACGCAAGCAAACACAGCGAAGATATCAGAGATGTGTTTGGAAAACTAAAGAACAACTTTAATCTAGCGGTATCGCAGCTCAAGGAATTCCAGCAGTACAACATTTAAAGCAAACTAACATACGTATTTTTGAGCCATAAAACCCAACATAACTAACATACGTAAAAAATCGATCAATCAGCTTACAAGAGGCAAGTATCACACAATTAACAAACATTAGTAGATATCAACGCAGGCTGTACATCCAGGTTAACAGCGGATGTTAATCGAGTTAACAGTAGCTAAAGATGTGAAAGTTCGAAAGTATAAACAGATGGAGGCATACGTGCGATGACCGGAAGCGTTGAGTCCCCGATGATCGGATGAGAGAAGTCACAGAGAGGTCTGGCACGACTGCGATGTCGGCGGAGTTTCAACGTTGATCTTTCCGGGGGCTAGTGCTTGAAAGTGATCTCAAGCAAGTTGAGCTAACTTGAGATTGAAGTTCCGATGCCTACGCTGCATACATTAATTACGCGTATCAACTAGATGAACGGCTAAGTTTGGGTGGCCAGCCGATACAGAGCCACACTAAAAACTTCCAGAAGGGATATTTGCTGATTTGCTTCTACACCATGTTAGACAAGCAACTAGACTGATTAGCAGGGCGATATCCCTTCGTGTCCCCTGCTACTCTTACTGGGGCAAGATGGACCTCCACATGGGTCCAATCATGCGCGTTTTATTGTTACCAACTCGGCCCTAAAAATATATTGACCACGCCCCTTTTTTAATTATGGGGGTTACTCAAATGAGCGAGAGTGACAACCTGTAAAGGCCCAACCGCATGCACGCGATTTTCGAGCGACGGCGACAAGCGGCAGCGAAAAACGGGCTCTGTCGCGCTGTCGCGTGGTCGCGTCGCGACGGGAGCACCCACATGTTCGCGACAAAATGTCACGGTTGCTCGATTGAAAACTATTCCGTGCACACAGGTAAATTGCGAAGAAGAATTACAAAGTAGATGAATGACAACATGCCAAATTTATAATTGTCTTGTGTGAGATAAGGAAGGCATAAAACCGTTTCGTGACTCTTTTTTCGCAATCTTATGTTCAGCTGGTATCTGCTGTGATCTCCATGGGGCACCCGAAAGCGTACGCTGCCTCCGCTACTACGTCGCACTTTGCAAACTGCGTTATGTTAGGGTTAGTCCACGAGGCGCACATCGGGGTACACATCGCGGCCTTCAACGACCCTGCCGGTACAGGACAGGGATACCGGACAGGTACAAAGGATCAAACGTCAGTGGCGAACGTTCGAAGATTACCCCTTCGGCTCTAAAGACAACCCTCTCATGCAGGGGCGTAGCCAGGGGTGGGGCTCAACCCGCGCCCCCCCGAAATTTTTCGATTTTGCATGTGTAATATGCACGCACACATACAAACGCACGCACGAACATAAGAAAAGGATGGTTGAACCCCCCCCCCCCCCCCGAAAAAAATTTCTGGCTACGCTTCTGCTCTCATGGTCCAGCGGTCCCGCCGGTCAGCGGGGCAGCGCGGCGTCCGTTAATCGGCGTGGCGCCTGGTCGCAAAAATGGCAATCCGTGACAGACACACGACTTTTCTGCAATGGGTTAGAGCAACGAACTGGGCTTACTGTGATGTACTGTACTTTTCGCCCGAAAGACGAAGAAGACTGTCGAAAACGACTCCCCGCTCTCCGTACAGGGGCAAGAGAACGAAACGTCCCTGGACAGCTGTCAAAGATGACCACCCCCTTTTTGAGCCCTCCGCTAGCACAATATAATCCTTTCAGTTCAAGACGTCCCCGCCGCAACGGTGTATTCACAACAATAGTATACTCATTCGCTGTAGCACGGCATCAGCGTGGGAGAGCGGAGCCCGTTAATGAGCGTGTCTCTGCGTCTCAAAATGGCAATCCATGGCACTACGCCTCTGTTTGCAGGGTATTTCTGACGGTCATGCACTGCAGAGCCAGCATGGCAGCCAGTTACAGGGACGCCATGGGCGCAGCGAGGATAGCCAGCCCAAATCAGCTATGTTCGCACCGAAGTGTCTTTTCGATTGTGGAAAAGAATTCTAGAAAAAATCCAGATTTTTTCCGGCACAGGCGGCTGTTTTGGTCGGCGGGACATGACAGTACGAAAAAATTTCGGAGAGGAGGGGAAGGGGGCTGTAGCCCGGTCAGACCCCTCCCCCCCCCCCCCCCCCCCTTGGCTACGCCACTGCTTGAAACGCCACTACAAAATAACATTCGGGATATAAAATAACGAATGCCATTAAAGCATAGAATAACGAGACGGTCTATTTACTATTGGTTCATCCGTTTCAGTTGAATCAAGTAGCCTTCTATGCAAGAAGCAAAAGAACTTCAGTACATGTCCCTCATAAAACTTCTGCAAATAGCTTGCCCCACATAAAAAGCTTTTTTTTTTCGAGATAAAATGTGAAACATATGTATGCACAACGTATGTGGAGCAAACTTAAAGGGACACTAAAGAGAATTTTTTTTTTCTGTTATAAGTACATTACACATTTACAATTCGAAAATCACCACGCTCGCCGCGATAAGACTCTTGGTAAGCAAGAAAACGCGCAAAAAGAAAATGTTGGAGGCGACGCTACTTTGAAATTCACGCAGCAGACGGCGTGATGTCATAGATCATGACAGCGCCTACTTGGGCCTAAGTATATAGTTACTAATAGGTAAAAATGAAGTAGATTGACCTCTGAGGGGGCCATAGACTTGACATACCAAGTTTCAGAAAATTTCGTAGAGCCAATGTCGCCAAAATACGACAAGCAGAGTTTGACATCCGTGACGTCACGCGTTGAGACTTAAGCGGAAATTTGAAAATAGAACTTTGACCTTGATTTTCTCCTCTATTAAACTTATGACGGTGAAATGAATGACATTCGAGTTCTCAGAGTACACTTTATTAGTCTAAACCAATTCAGTGTTTCACTTTAGTGTCCATTTAAGAACTGAGCAAAGTCCAAGCCCGGCCTGAACCGAGCCCGCCACCTCAAACCCGGGCCCGACCCTAAGCCCGGAGCTTCATGCCCGAGCCCGGCCCGGGCCCGCCGTGAAAACTGCATTACCTGGCCCGGCCCAGGGGCCGGGCCCGGTTTTTCGGGTAGCCTCGAGCCCATGCAGTGCTTTAGTGGAGAGCTCCGGAAATTTCGACCATCTGGTGTACCTACGTGCACCTAAATCTAAGTACACGGGCCTCTAGCATTTCGCCTCCATCGAAATGCGGCCACCGCGGCTGGGATACGATCCCGCGATCTTCGGGTCAGCAGTCGAGCGCCGTAACCACTATACCGTGGCGGGCCTCACACACCATATGGTAGAGTGTATTGATTATAGAGCAGAACGTATACATTATGGTACAGTCATTTCGGTAGCTTGACTGAATGTGCCGGTCTGACGTTTCTGGAACAACACCGCGCCTCCTTCCATTTGTGAGATTGGGGTGCGTGGGTGGGTATTCATCCTAACCAGTGTGCCGTGCGAAAGCATGTCTGCATACTTTTTGGGGATGCTTTGAGTCGGCCAGGGTAGCCAGGGCTCGTGAACCTGGTGGGATATTCCGGAGAATGTGATCTCGCTCTCCAGAGATTCGTAATTCAGATCCACTAATGTTTCTTGCGTTTTTTCTTCCTTTTTCTTAAGGATATACAGTGCTTGTTTCGAAATTCGACCCGTTCGGTAGACGCTGTTTGAGAGCCCGTACATGATATACAGCTTTTCTATGCAAGTTGGGATGTATCTATGGCAACCACTCCTCCGTCGCTGATTGGCCACGGCAAATGGTGCGGGAATTCCAAGGAGGCGTCGCTACCTGTATTTTCTTTTTGCGCGTTTTCTCGCTTATTAAGCGTCTTCGCGCAGAAAGCGTGGTGTCTTTGGTATCGTGGAAGACTACTTTACTAATGCGAGAAAAATCGTTTTGCTTTTTATTGTCCCTTTAAGTCCTAGGACGCGGGTACGATTTTGTCCTATCAGGTCATCTAGCATACGAACATATATATATATATATATATACATATATATATATATATATATATATATATATATATATATATATATATATATATATATATATATATATATATATATATAATGTAGAGAAGCCTTGGGACATGGTAATGGGTTACCCTCTCCAGCGCCTTGTAGTGGGTCGTCCTCTTTGGTTGCTTGAAAAAAGAACGCCGCTCGCGCAGGGATTTCGTGCCTTGCCGTGACTTTCGCCATTGCTCATTGTCGTTGAGTGCTGTCTATTAAACACCTTAACAATTTGGTGGAGGTGCGGGGCACTTCGCTTGCAGGACTACGACATCCGCGTGCTGTACCGCAACAGACGCCAGCATGCTGACGCCGACGCCCTCTCGCGCTCTCCCTTGCCTGACGACAATGCCCCCTGCTCAGTATCTCACATAGCTGTTGCTTCAATCAGCGTTCACACCATCGCTACCGAACAGCGCAAGGATAAATGGATCACCTCGCTGATCGACTTGCTCACTGATTCGACGGCAACACCATCCACTCGCGCGTTGCGTCGTCAAGCCCACCATTTCGCCGTTCGTGACGACCTCCTGCACCGACGCAATTACAACGCCGACGGTCGCCAGTGGCTACTAGTACTAGTGATACCCCGCAGACTGGGTTCTGATATATGCGAGGCCTTCCACTCTGATCCGCAATGCAATGCGCACTCTGGGGTATCCAAAATTTACCACCGCATTCGACAACGATACTTCTGGCGTGGGATGTACCGCTACGTGCAGAAGTTCATTCGCTCCTGCCTCGATTGCCAACGCCGAAAACCTGCAACACACGTGTCGCCAGCAGGTCTACAACCATTACCTTGCCCTAACCGTCCGTTCGGGCGCGTGGGCATCGATTTGTATGGACCACTTCCTCTGACTTCGGCTGGTAACCGCTGGGCCATCGTCGCTGTCGACCATCTAACGCGATACGCCGAAACCGCCGCCCTCCCAGCGGCTACAGCGCGCGATGTTGCCTCCTTCCTACTACACCGATTCATACTGCGTCACGGTCCACCCCAAGAGCTTCTCAGCGATCGAGGCCGTGTCTTCTTATCGGAAGTCGTGGATACCATTCTGAAAGAGTGCCATGCTGTTCACCGCAAAACTACTGCTTACCACCCGCAGACGAATGGCCTAACCGAACGCTTTAACCGCACGCTCGGCGACATGCTGTCAATGTACGTCGCCGCCGATCACACCAATTGGGATGCCATTCTGCCCTTCGTCACCTACGCCTATAACACCGCCCCTCAGAGCACTACTGGTTTTTCACCGTTCTTCTTACTGTACGGAAGGCACCCGTCGCACACCATCGACACGATACTTCCATACAAGCCGGATTCATCTGAGTGTGCGCCTATTTCTGACACAGCCAGGCTCGCTGAAAAGTGTCGTACCCGGGGTAATTGTAGAGAAGCCTGGGGACATGGTAATGGGTTACCCTCTCCAGCGCCTTCTAGTGGGTCGTCCTCTTTGGTTGCTTGAAAAAAAGAACGCCGCTCGCGCAGGGAGTTCGTGCCTTGCCGTGACTGTCGCCATTACTCATTGTCGTTGAGTGCTGTCTATTAAACACCTTAACAATATATATATATATATATATATATATACATGTGAATTCATGAGCATACAGCATAAAATAAACGCATCAGTATAGATATATCTATACTGGTGAAAAAGAAAATAGAACTTCGACTGTTTTCTATTTTCTTTGCTAAGCTTTACTAAGAGCCAGCTCATTGCACGTGTCACTTCAGCTTGGCACAGAATGCCTTAGACCATGCAATGCGTAACGTTCGCGTGTGCACGAAGGCCCGACCTAGGCCTTTTAATGAGCGGGTCCGAGCCTCAAGCCCGGGCCCGGCCCACGGCTTCAAGCCCGGGCCTGGCCCAGGCCCGCAATTTCAAGCCCGAGCCCGGCCCGGGCCCGCCAGAAATCGCTTCGGACGGCCGGGTCATCGTACTTTTGCATCGTACTTGTCGACGTAGGCTAATAAAATGGCCTCACGGCGACACGGTCTGCTGACCGCACTTGGTCGATTGCCATTGATAATGTAGGCGAGGCATCGCTTGCACTGACGACGGAAGCGCGAAAAGGAATTTACCACAGAATCACTGCAAGTAAAACAACGCGCTTAGCTTTTTCAATGGGCCAAACGTACGTATGGGAAGAGAAAGACATAACTTAGCGGTTATCTTAATTTTATTTGCCTCCGGTCGAAACCGGTGGAAAAACGGACAAAGTCTAGTACACCACTGACGAAACATTTAATATACTGTGCCAAACAAAACGTCGTGCTCTGTTTCCTTCCTTATATATATATATATATATATATATATATATATATATATATATATATATATATATATATATATATATATATATATATATATATATATATATATATACCTCGATCGTATACGTACCATATCATGAACGCTGCCATGATGAACCATGATGAACGCAACACAGATCTGTGATCGCTCGAGCTTTTCGCAAATTCTGTGTGTGTGTGTGTGTGTGTGTGTGTGTGTGTGTGTGTGTGTGTGTGTGTGTGTGTGTGTGTGTGTGTGTGTGTGTGTGTGTGTGTGTGTGGCTTGTAGTTGGCGACGGCGTAGCCAGAATTTCTTTTTGGGTTGTGGGGTGGGTGGGGGAGGGTTCAGCCACCCTTTATGTGTGCTTTGTTGGTGCGTGTGTTGTATGCAAAGTTTAAAAATTTCGCGGCCACCCCTGGCTACGCCAACGGTAGTCGGTGATACTCAGTCTTTTTTTTTTTTTTTGGACTGAAATGAAGATTATAGATAGCACTCGTGGCAGTGGTACGTTAGAGTTACTATTCTAGGCACTATAGAGTTACTGTATATGCTACCTAGCATATACAGTAACTTTATGGTACGGACTTGGTGCCACGACAAAAGTTGACCGCGGCGCAACTCGCTCGCCGCTATCTTTTAGTGAGGATCGATGTCTGCATATGCGGTGCCGGTCGGCTGAATTCACGCGCCGTTTGCCCTCACAACGAGGAGTTCGATAGTTCCAACGTTTTTAGATATGTGAAAACGTTGGCTAGTTCACAATCGTGGGTGCGAGCCTTCCGCGCAAGGTTTTCGCGTAAAGCCTTGTTGCCTAGTGTTGAAAACGAAACCGAAACGACTACAAACATGACGGCCATAAATGTATATAAAAAAACTTGCCTAAAAAATTATATAAGTTTAAGCAAATTATTTATTACTTTAATAAAAAGCAACATATTAATTTAGCATTTTTTTCTGGCAACAAACAATGCAACTGGCGCGTTCGAGCACCGTAAGCAAAGCGTACGAAGACAAAACCATCCCTTGTCAAAGTCATCTGGCTGGTTCTGTAAATTTTGGCAGTGTGTTTTTGGCAGTCAACGGGTTGCAACAGCTCTACAAGTGAGCATCTGTTCAGCTACGGCAAGGTAGTGCACTGCTGCCTGCGCAGACTTCTTTCCTCGGCCAGCCTGAGCACAAAATCAACAGAATCACGCATATGTTAATCAGTCGGTCTGTCCGTTTTGTTGGTGCTTGGCGCTGTTTCGGAAAGCTCTGGCAGATTTGAACGCACCAAGCTTGCTTGGGTAAATACGCACAACACGCAATCTGCTGCTCAATTAAATACGATAGTCCATTGCCTATAAGTCGTTTTAGGCGGTGTATAAGTTGGTGGATAGCCTGTCTGCTGAGTGGTGTGCTTACGATGGACAGCGTTGTAAGTGTCGTTTTGCCAGCAGCCGGAACAGGCGAAAGGATGAAGATGAAAGTGGCCAAACAGTTCTGTGAGGTGCAAGGAAAACCAGTTATGTGTCACACAATAAGTGCATTTCTACAATACAGCTGGATATCGGATGTCGTGGTCGTCTATCCCCCAGACAAGCATTCGCTAGTGGTCAGCGCCCTGAAGACTGCCGATTTGCTGGAAAAGGTTTCACTTGTGCCTGGTGGAACGACAAGGCATAGGTCAATAATGAACGGCATGAAGCACCTCGAGCAAGATCCGCCGGATATCGTGATTATTCACGACGCCGTTCGACCCATAGTACCGAGACACGTAAGAATGCTTGTGCTTACTGAAATGCGCAACTAGTGATCGAGGCAATTAAAAAAATGTTTTCATTTGGTTTATCTGCAGGTGTTGGAGGAAGTTGTGCGGGAAGCAAAGCTGCACGGCGGAGCAGGACCAGTCGTACCTCTTGTGTCAACAGTACTGAAGATTGACAGCAAAGGATTCCTCGAAGAGTCACTAGATCGGTCCAGATATGTCGCGAGCGAGATGCCACAAGCATTTCAGTACCAGTTATTGCTAAAAGCGTATGAAAGGTGCACAGAAGAGGATTACACCAATGGCACAGAGTGCCTTGCACTTTTACATAAGCACTGTGGAGTAGCACCAAAGTTAGTTCCAGGGGCTGATGAACTGTTTAAAGTTACATACCGAAAAGATTTGTATGCTGCAGCTGGAATGCTCCAGGATGCGCATAATACTCTACCTTGAATACCAAACTCTATCAGCGATTTTAATTTTTGCACTGACAGTTTCATGCAATTTTTCATGAGGCAATTAATGCCCATGCATGCTGAATTGCTGTAGAAACCTTGCAAAACATCATTTGACAGTGGTATGCTGGAAATTAACATGGCTGTCATGGCCATTCAATCTTTGATGCTCCAAAATTCTGCACCATCACAGGTATATCATGGGATATTATTTGAGCAGTTAAGGGGTTCAAACCCCCCTCCCCCGACTAAAAAAAATGTTTAGTTTGTATGTACAGGGGTGGTCAAAAGTTCCCAGGCCGCAACGCCGGGCCGAGGAGCAGCAGCTCGCTGCTATCGGGGCGCTCTCATCGCAATCACGCCTTGGCGCACGCTGGCGTCGAGCGTGTGCGTGAATGGGGAGGAGCACCCCTCTCCATTTCTTGCTCTCCTTGAGGCCCGTGTACTTCTTGAGGCCAGTGTTTGAGGCCCGTGTACTTAGATTTAGGTGCACGTTAAAGAACCCCAGGTGGTCAAAATTTCCGGAGCCCTCCACTACGGCGTCTCTCATAATCATATGGTGGTTTTGGGACGTTAAACCCCAGATATTATTATTATTAACGCGATAGCGTTAAAGAGCTCGTATCGCAGAAATTCCGCCGTCGGCGTCGGCACCGTTGGTTGTGAGCGAAAAATCATCATCTTGTCCGTGACCGAAAAATCGAAAAAGCTGCAAATAAAATAAATAATAAAAATGTTGGATCCGAGTGAGAATCGAACCCAGGCCGTCTGCGTGTCAAGCAGGTGTTCTACCACACAGCCACGCCACTGCTTGGAGCTGCACTGAAAGTAACTTTGATGCTTCCCAAAAATACGCGTCCTGTATACAGGTGTCACGTTAGAAGATGTAATATGGCAGTAATATTGCGCGGTACATGCGTACATTGCCATCGGGCGTCACACCATATCAATATCATAACGACTTGGTGGTTTAAAGACAGCCACCCATTACAAAAGGCCCGCACATTACTGCGCGTATTCCCTTAAGGCCACGTAGTGGGTGCATCGCAATTCGAAAAAAATATTCTTGTTTAAATCATGCTACCCATTATATAAGGCACACACCTTAGTGCGCGCATTCTGTTAAACACTCGTAGTGTTCGAAGTGCGCGCCAGGGGCAGGATATCGCTATCGCGTTCAACTCTTAAAGGCGAAGCTTAAGCGGCCCCCAATTTTTATTATTATTGATAAAGAAAGCGATGTATAAACCTGGTGCGTCATGTTCCCTCACTGTCAGCTCGTCGATGTTTTACTACTGTGCAGCGTGTAGCGAGGCGGCAGTCTTCCGGAAAACTGACGCATCATGATTGCGGCCACATTTAGCTAGGCACCATATACATTACCGTGATTTTCGGCTTCCTGGAAAACAATATCGTGCGTTTAACTTTCCATTGGCACTGCGGTGGTTCTATCAGCCGTCTTCGCAGGCCATTTCGCTGCATACGAGCTTGGTCGGAGCCCGAAATGCATTCAGAAGAGCTTGTGTTGGGGCTAGTTGGAACATCTTAGTGGAATAAGCAGCGCTGCACAGTAGTAGTTTATACCTAGGTTCCTTATGAAGGAGAGCAACAAAGAGATAGAGGGATACACCACCCTCTCCCCTTCCACGCACACGCTGGACGCCAGTGTGCGCCAAGGCGTGATTGCGATGGCAGTGCCCCGATAGTAGCGAGCCGCTGCTCTGCGGCCGGGCGTTGCGGCCTGGGAACTTTTGACCACCCCTGTACATATATGTATATACATATACACACATACACACATATACCGATGTTAGACCCCCACCATTCCAGAAATAAAATCCTGGCTACGCCTGTTTGCCATCCTTACCTTAACTTACCCAGGTTCCCAAATTTTGTCGAGTAGGAAGTATATCTGCACTGAGAAGTTTCTGGGAACTTTTACATAGTATTGTGTACTAATGTTCATACATCTTGCAGTACACACAAACTATATCTGTGTGGCGTGCACGTGACTGTGCCATTTCACTGTTTAAAATACACAGCCATGCCATGAGGAACTCAACCATGTATAGAGCACTTCTACAAGGACTTTTACATGCTTTGCCACCATTTAAAAAGGACCAACTTATGAGTTTCAAGAGAGACCATTATGCAACAGTCAATGAGACACTAAAACAACCAAAAGACTACATTTTTTATATTTATGTATGCCAAACATTTCCTGCATTTTTCGCTTCTTGTCCAAACCATACATGCCAAATTAACTGGCTGTGTGGAACTTGTTTAAAATCAGTGTTGAACCTTAAATGTTTCTCATCTGTTCATTTTGATTGATGTTGGCACTGTCACTCTCCAAGCAAAGGAAGTGACAGACTCGCAGCAACTCTTAGTCAAGTAACACATCACTGCCACACCTCCTCTCCCCTATTCACTACATACTAGCACCTTAACAACTATGCTCCTCTTCACATCTCTATTCCTCATCAATCCCAAACTCTCCTTCAATGCACCTGCCATGGAAGGATTGATGACACACAAGTTCTATTTAATTCGTTTAAACAGTGCATTACAAGACGAGAGACAAGAAGAGGGGTGCACAAGGCATGCGCTGTTTCAATAAAATGAACTTCAACCAACTCGCCTACCTTACCATCTTCATTCTGTTCAGTGTTTTTTTGATCTGCTCTTATTGCAGAAGCACAGTATGCTCCAGCTTTCTCAGAGTTAGTAATCCTACACGAAGGAATTCGACTACTTCATTGGGCCCAGCCAACTTCTGCCTCTTGTGCAAAGGCGTCACCACTATACTGGTGCCACTCAGTAATACGGAAGTTGAACAATGCCCCAAGATTTTATGCTGACCTCAGCACTATCGCACGTAAATGCCTGAGCACAAGCTTGTGGCACAATCTAGCCTTCATCGCTGCTACAACATGCAACATAAGTGCTGTTGCAAGTGAACGGCTCCAAGTGTTATGCTCTCACCAAAAGTGATGGCCTGGTTTCCCGCTATATTTGAGCACCATGTGGACCTGATCAAATTCCTAATGCCTTTTGACAAACATGCGCCGATTGGTGTTTGGAATTTCTGAATGAAATATATTGTACTAGTTTACAGACAGGCAAGTGTCATGCAAATGGAAGGCTGCTAAAGTTGTGCCTATACATAAACATGGTGACAAAAGTACTGTTGAGGAGGCTAATTACAGGCCAGACTTTTCAGCCTGCAATTATAGCAAGATTGATTGTACATGGATTTTCAGCAAGTGCATCTTTGTGCTGTTCATGAATTTATTAGTGATGGGGAAATTGATATAGTACTGTATCTTACAAAAGCAATAAGGTTACATATTTTAAGTTACTGTGCAAATTACAGTTGATATTACAGAACAAAACCCTCCTAAAATGGTCTGGCTCTTATGTTACAATTTTAAGCAGTTTGTTTCGTAAAGCATAATCCCTAGTATTCGATTGAATTCTTTTCGATGCATTGGAGCTTTGCATTTTCTATGACAGAGAACTTGTGCTAAGATAGCATAATCATTCAAGATTACAAGACCTGCGAACTAGGAGTATAATACTTACGCATAACTTGATGCATGGTTAAGCAAAAAATTGACAAATATTTATAGTTCAATTACAGTCATGAGATATGATGAATATATATTTGCAGGTTTTAGTGAATGTTTTAAATTTTTTATTTTTTTCCTCCCCACAAACAGTGTATGATTGGAAAACACTGCCACAAGTATTGACAGGAATATCAAGTAAATAAGGTTCTTTCTGCCACAGACATGAACATTTTTTGTTACAGTGCAATTAGTCTTTTATACTGTTATCATTTGTTTGTATGTCTGGTTGCATTATTTTTTCTTCACAACATGGGTTTTATTTATGGCCAGTTGTTAATACACAGACACTGTCACATCATAAATTAAAAGTGCTGGAAGTTGCCCTTCATAGACATTCTTTGCAGATGTGCTCAAACCAGATGTATGGCTGGTGTTCAGAATATGTCAAGAGCAAAAATTTGTAAGCTAATGCTGCTTTGTTCTTGCTTTTTGGAACACTTTTCTCTCATTGAAAACCTTAAACGGGATAGAACAGCATATAATCCACAGATGTCACAACCACGTTTGTGCAGAAATTTAATGCCTTTAGTAGCAATTTACTACAACAGGTTTCATTTGTGTATTTGTCTATTTCCGTCATTCTACAAATAAATGTTATCGTGATTTCAAAAGCTCTACTCTCATATATGCATGTTACAGTATCGTAACACTGGAAACTACACAGGGAAGGATGGCAAGGGGCGATACATCACCCAAAAGTTACATCTCCATGCCTTGAGCATTTTCGCTTCTTTTCTAACCATAGTGGCCACTATCTCTGGTTGAGACATGTGCAGCACTGGCACGTGGTGGAACCCTATTGGTGGCCACGGTACCTACACAACACAGCACGGGACTTCTGAGATTATCTGCTAGCGCTCTTGCTTGCTCTGCAGTTTTGCAAAGGACAGAAAGCAATTTTCAACTTTCTAAACAGGAAATTGTAATTTTCCTGCTGCATGCAGTGTAATAATATTTCACTCTCATGTTCACGGGAGCCTTGACTACAGATCTGCAGTTTTGTGACTATGTTCAAAAAATGTGAGCACCTCTAAAAGGAAGCTTTACCTTAGGGCCAACTCCGCCGCCGCTTATTCAAATACACATAAAATGATGAAATGCTTTTATAAAACTATTTGTGAACCAATCTGAATAAAATCTGCTGCATTTTAGAAAGTTGAATTTTAATAACCGTAGCAAGCAGAAATTCAATTTATGACCTACACTTATTCACAAAATATTCCCAAAAGTTGACAAGTTAAAGAAAAGAAAAAAGTAAAGCCACAATGTTTACAAACTACCGTGGTCGAAGAAATAGTACCAAAATTCTGTAAAATGGTACAGGGCATGTGAAGCGAACAAACTTCAGATATATTCATTTGCAGCTTATGTGACATTGTTACAATGCTTACAAGGGTTCTAGCAAAAGTCCTGCTCACAAATTAGTGGCATAACTCAGAGCTGTGTATAATACATCAATTTTGTCCAGTTTAGATGTGTTAGGTGCAGTTTATGGAACCGACATTTTTAACTGCTGAAATGCAGTAGTAAACTGCATGGTGCCTCTAAAAAAATATTTTAAAAATTACGCTCTAAAAGTCACTAGATTTTAAATTTTAAATACAACAAACCTAATTAAATTTGGTGCAGCAGTTGCTGAGAAAACTAATTTATGCATTCAGATAGAAACCCTGGGGTTCCTACCTAAATACATTGTTTCCACTAAGGGATGTCATCCTCGTAAGGTGTAGACCCCTGAATTGTCCCCTTTTCAAGGTATTCCTTGCATAATGCCCAAGAATTCTGCACAGTAAGGTTTTCCAACCAAAAGTGCTTTGGATAGTGACACAGTATTGAGAAGTAAAATGTGCAGAGTTAAAAACACTTAACAAAGAATAAGCACCGAGATTGTACAATTTGTTGCATCAACAAGCAGGGAGTAGAAAGCAGAATGGCTAGAAATTCAAAAACAGCTGAATGATGAGTCGATCTCTCGCTTGACGCCTCTCCTTCAAAGTGTCTCGCGACTCTCGTCCCACAGTCGTGGCCTCAGATGATCATCAATAACCACAACTTGACAGCTGAGCGAGCTTCGACAAGCAATTTTCGACCTCGTGTGTAATGACAGGCTCACCTGAAGGGTGGCTGACCAGCACACACACTTCACGTGTGCACTATGGTGTGTCAGATGAGCGGTGACTGTTCTCACACTTGGTTTCTTACTTTACAGTCTTCCAAAATATTGGGGGCAAACAAGCGGGGCATTTTCTTCTAAACAAGTGGGGCATTCAAGGGATACCAGTCTCTAGATCAGTGGTTCCCAAATGGGGTTCTGCGGAGCAGTCTTAAAAGTTGCGCGACGCCATCGGCCGCGAAAAAAAAAAGTTTTTGGAGGCACGTTTTTACTTATTCCCAGTTCCAGGTCCTGCTCCAGGAACTCCAGCAACATTCTCAACAAGAACATCAGCCACAATAGCGCTGCATTTCGTTCGCCTGTTCAGTCTTCCTTTTAATACGGTAGCAGTTAACCCCTCCCCTCCTTGTTCGCCACACCAAAGGGTCCGCCGTCGCTTTGACCAATCCACAGGGGGTCCCCGACACGTCGACAGCTCAGAACCACTGCTCTAAATGCTTACTGGATCAAGTCCTTACAGGTGCATGAAAATGAGGATGACACACCTTAAGATGCTGTAATGTTGCTTGCCCTTCATATAATTTCTGGGGTTTTACGTGCCAAAACCACAATATGATTATGAGGCATGCCATAGCAGAGGGCTCTGGAAATTTTGACCACCAGGGAAGTACATGGGCCTCTAGCATTTCGCCTTCATCGAAATGCAACCCTCGCGGCTGGGATCGAACCTGTGACTTTCGTGTTAACACCTGAGCACTAACTACTGTACCAATGCAGCTGCTGCTTGACCTTTACATTATATGGATAAAATATATGGTGGTTTATCATTCCAATATCAATGTACAGCCCACTTGTGAGTATTTTAGCTAAATGATCATGTTCATGGGAAAAATGAGAACTAGGAGACTGAGAAGAGACCCTTACAAACAAGGGATTTTATGAAATGTTTGCGAATTCCAAACCACATTCTAGTAGGCCATAACACACAACAGCAGACGATTCACAATATATATTTAATACTAGTATTGCATTTGGAGGAGTACCTCATACAGGAATACACAATCACAAGACATTGACACCAAGCAGGCTCCTCCTGTACAATTTGCAGGCCTGGAATACAATATAAAATCTATGCACAAATAAAGCTCTCAAAGGCCTTGCACAAATGTGTAAAGTGACATTTAAAAGTGTCCACAGTAGCCTGACATTACGTCAATGTTACTCATTTCTACAGACAAAGCTACTTGTGTACATAAGTTCATTTTAGTTCACAGGTATAAACATACAAAACACACTAAGACTGCAAACTATAAGGTACTTGTGTATATATTTAAAACTCTTCATAGAACATTATTTAAAACATGCTTTCTCACAACAATTAAGTTCTGAATTGTGTTCCTACATGTTGCACACATGGCAGCAAGCACTGTGCCTACGAATATATACAGGTGAGCCACGCTTAAGGTTATAGTGAGATGAGGCAACAGGTAGCATCAAAGCAATGAATTGGTCAGAAATTATTGGTACAATAATGCCATTCAACAGTAAAACAACAAAACATGTCCCTTTTCATTAGGTGTAAGGTCAGGGATGCATTAAAATGCTGCATGCACAGTAAGTATAACTACACTTTTATAAAGGACAGCAAAGCATGACTTTGAGCAAATATGCAGCAGTGGCAGGCACCATGACACAAATGGCACAGGGACACAATAACACAAAGCAGTGGCCAAGTGCCCACAGGGTACTAAGACACACAGGTTGATCAAGCATTGGCACATACAGAGATCAAAGCTAGTATTCATTCACACAGCTGGTTTTATAAAACACCATTTATGCCATGCAATCCTTTATATAAAATGTAGTATAGCAGCAAACTTCTTGAACACAATTCAGCACAGTAAGTAACTAAAACAGAGCTATCACTAAGGTGTAAAGCATGCAAAGTGACAGCTTGGTGCAACACCTGTCTGGCTGTGGGCATTCACAGTAACGATTAGTAGTTCTTGCAGCACACTCATCGTGTTGCATCCTGTTTGAACCCTCTTAGAATCAATGTTACCTAAAACTAAGCCTCTGGACTTCACAAAAATGCTTAATAATGTAGTCTTGGCATTGCAAACCAATATGGAAAACCTTGTTTACACAGCACGTCAATGGACAACGACATTTAAAATGTGTGCATTAACAGCTCTGAAACAAGCATGTCAAGTGCAACCACTGAACTTCTTCCAGTACTTTTTCCATAAAATAAAAGACAATAACAATAAACATTAAAAATCAACCCTCCGTGGCCTCTGATGCAGTCCGGCTCATCTTTTTGGCAACCTCCTGGGGAAAACTCAGATTTCGGTTGGTTGGAGGCCGTTCAGGTTTTTTTGGCAATACCGGTGTTCCCTCCTTGCTACCTTCCTTGGCAGGGAGAGGGGGCTGCGGCTGAAATGACTGCCAAGTTAGTTATTCCATGCATGAAGACTCTATACAACTATGAGTTAAGAGAGTTTACAGTAGTACTTCACATTGTAGGACATGTAGTGATGGGCAAGGACAAGAAATGTACGCCCTGTATGCTGATATACTGGCATTCTTTCCTCCTCCTAGAGTCACTACACAATGCATGCCCTTTGGTGTGAATAAAACATGTGCAAGTGTGCAATACCTAAATATGTCTAACTGAAGTGTCGGCAAGTTATTTAGGAGCCCAAAATACAGTAGACTCTCACTAACCTGAAGGGACCAGGAAATTATGTTCCATTTAACAGGAGTTCCATTAACTGAGAGATGAACAAGGGTGCAGAACTCAAGTACGAAACCAATCATGTTAAAGGCTTAGCTGTTCCATTTAAGCAACAATTTCATTTAAGAAATCTAAATTTACTGAGTCTACTGTAGTCATCCCCCTCGTACGCGCAGTGATGCAAACTTGCCCATGGGTAACTTGACGTACCACTGAGCTCGTCGATTGGTCTAAACCAGGTCTCAACAAGTTAACGTCAGTTCCTGTTCCCACCCACCGCTACAAAACTGCGCCTTGTTTCTTGGCCCTGCGGTGATGCGGTTTTGGCCACGCACTTCGCCTTCAACACGAGCAACACGTGGAGGAAACGTTGTCGACAGCTAATTGAGCTGAGAGCGGGGAATCTCTGGTAGCTCGGACGGGTCACACTGGCTTGCTACGCTTTTCTCTCGCGCCCCTTCGTCGTCTTGGAAAGCAAACACGCATTCCTGCTGCATTGTGAACTGTCACAAAGCTTTCAAAATACCGAAGAGCCGGAAACTGGCTGTCAATTTACGGAGCACGTGCGACAATGCAAACAATAAACAACCAGGAGCCACGGCAAGCGGAAGTGCATTGCGACTGATCGAGCTCGCCGATTCGTGTCACGTTGCCGAAGTGGGCAGAGTCACGACGACGGGCTACGTCTTCCCCTCCCTTTGGCGGAGAAGGGTAACGAGGCTGCGCGAAAATTTGAAACCAGCTGAAACGGATGTTCTAACCCCTGTAACTTCCTTATTATAGCACATACTCGCAAAATTCTTGCAGCAGCATGTTCACATAGCAAAAGTGCGCATATTTTTCTTCATTACAATTTTTGGACCTCAGGGTTGTTTATTGGCCCTTTAAAGGGGTACTGACACAAAATTTCGCGGCCGAGATAGCCTGCTGGATCGATTCCCGTGTACGTGCGTGTACCATCTGCAAAATATCGACAGCGAATAAAGCTTGGAAGGTATTTTATATGAATTTTGAAGTTCGCGAGCGCGATCCAGCATTATAGGCCGCACCCAGTGCATTGACACCCTCGGAGGTGACCCGAGGTGACCCCCCTACTTCCCCTATGTAACCGTTGCAGCCGGTACAAGTTACGATGACGTCGTAGCCGCCATTTCTGTTTTGACGCGCTTCCCGACGAATCGCTCCTCGCCAGCGGGTCAAACATGAAGTGATTCGCCACGTCGAAAATTCCTTCGATCCCCGCCGCAAGAAAATCGTCGCCATCAGACGACGATGAGCCCGACGACGACAGACCACGCGGAAATGCGTCACTGTTCTGTGTGCTCACGTGACCGAGCGTTTCACTCGCTAGGTGGTGATAGTTGCACCCGGTGGCTTGCCGTTTTTGGAGCTCTGTCAAACCGAAACTGAGGCTGTGTCAGTCATGAGGAGCTTGTAATTAATTATCTGTCGCGCGCTGCAGCAAACGATGTGCCGTGTTATGACTAACAGGCCCCCAGCAACACATTGCAGCAAAAAAACGCGGGGCGAAAATTTTTGTGTCAGGACTCCTTAAGGGGACACTAAAGAGAAAAACGATTTTTTCTCATATTGGTAAATTTCTCTTTCACAATGCCAAAATCGCCACGCTTGACGTGATAAGACATGTGGTAAGAGGGAAAACGCGCAAAAAGAAAATACAGGTGGCGACACCACATGAAAGTTCCCGCACTAAATGCCGTGACATCATAGATTTTGACAGCATCCACTAGGTCCTATGTACATCCTAATGAGTAAAAATCAAGTACATTGTCTTCTTAGGGAGCCAGAGACTTAACACACCACATTTCAAGAAATTTCATTGATACAATGTCGCGAAAATATGAAAAACGCACTTTGAAATTCGTGATGTCATGCACAGAGATTTTGGGGTGAAATTCAAAAATGAAACTTTGCCTTGATTTTCTCCTCTATTAATAAACCTATGATGGTGAAATTAACAATATTAGAGTTCTCAGAGTACACTTTATCAATCTAAACTGATTTATTGTTTCACTTTGGTGTCCCTCTAAATCGGTGCGCGATGTCGCAAAACAGAAAATGTGGGCTCGTAAATGGAGGTGCCGTAATTCAGGTTGTCGCCTTGCTTTCATGCGGTATTAAACCACAGCTGTTTTGCTTTCCTAGCGCGCGATGGTTTTCAAGGTTGGGTGTCCATTGGACTGAACAGAGAGCAAGTTGTTCAGTTCGTTGAACACGACAGATTCGGCGTCGCAGCACTCTGGGCAACACCAGATGTTTTGATCACAAGCCGTGGTGGCAGGATAGGGACGTTTGCTTTGCTGAACACTTATAACGACATTAAGAGTTAAGCGTTGCCTTTTTTTTTTCTTGTGTTATGCGTGATGTGTGGCGCTGTGAAGAGGACTTTGCCGGCATGGCATTGAACCATGGTCGCTGGATCTCAGGTTTAACGAATATATTTTTTTACACAATCGAAATTATTTTTTTGTATTGCCATATTATTCAAACATTTTTGCGGCACTTGCAGTGTAAAAATGAATCCTTCGACAACTATACTTTGCATAAGAGATTGAATTTCAATTTAACAAAGTTTTGATATGCTATATATAACAAGGTTTAACTGCACATTCAACATTTTTCGTCTCTGTGCTAGCCTGTCTTAGTCATTACCTCCTAGTTCCTGTGGTGAATGATCACCTCACCAGCTTCTGGTCATATCAAGTACTAAAGCAAACTCTCAAGCCAATTGCAAGTGAGAGCATGAAATGCTGCTACATGATGACAATGAGAAATCTGACTGTATAATGAAATCACAAGGTTTGGTTGCACAGTGAGACATCTAGACCGTCTGATGAACATCAAACAACTTCAGCTGCTTTGTGAGCCTGACACTACTGGCATACCTGCCAAGTTTGGAGAAACGGAATGGGGGGGGGGGGGGTACTGCGATAGAAATTATATGGACACTGTCAGCGGGATTTTGCGGTCGCCGCTGATCTGCACAGAGTCCAAACCGCTAACATCGCTTACGCATCGTCTGTTTCACGTGCAAGTAAAAAAGCGCGCTAGCGCTAGGGACGAACACGGTTGAAGCAGAGATGAAACGACCCGGCCGTTACTGTCGCGCGAAAGGCACATGTACAGTAGAACACTGTAGGCACATGCGATAACATCGCTCCGCGTGCGAGGCCTGTCGTCGCTTGCTTACCAGTTATTTCGTCGGGCAAGGGACCATAAGGGGCGTCGTTGAGACGGGGACGGTCGTGAGCGCTGGCAAAGACGCTATCTCGACAGACATCGGTAACAGCTACCTTTTTAAGTGCTAGCCTCTCCACTTAAAGCAGTAGTGACACAAAATTTTGAAGGCGAGATAACTTGTGGGATAGATTTGTGTGTACACAAAGGCATCATCTACGAAATATTAATGGCTGGTATAACCTATAACACATTTAGGATCAATTTTTAAATTGCGTGTAGCGCATCTGTACGCGAAACGTCCCACCTCGCGTCACGACATCAAACAGCCATTTCCGGGAGATTTTACTATGACCCGTACAACCGGGAGAAACGTTCAAAATCCGGGAGTCTCCTGGGTAATCCGGGAGACTTGGCAGGTATGTACTGGAGTGTTTCCAAATGTTGATCATACACTGTACGCTTCTACATTCTGGTGCTGTTGTGCCACAGTGGTAGCTTCCAGTTCTGCTGCAGGCAACTCTTTCCTCCTTTGATCCACCCAGAAAATGGGTGTATAACCTTATTGCTTAAATGGAACTGCCATGGTGCAGCGGTTCAAACACCTGGCTCGCAATTGAATGACGTTTTCCTATGCAGCTGTATTTGGTTGAGATGGAAAGTTGGAGACAAACTGTGCACAAACTTAATGGGGTTTTAGATTACTGCATACAGTCTGGTGTAGTCTTACAAATTGCACACAGCCACTCACATACCATCCAACCTGGGGACCACGAAATTCGCGAGATTCGTAAAGCCGGCAAAAAATTGGAGTATGTTTATATTTATTGTTTCTCAGGGCCGTAGAAACATCATAGACAGCTATGAATGACTGCCAGTAAAGTTCTTAGATGTCGGCGATCCTACTAGAGCTCGTAATTATACAGTGCATGCATACTTGTGTAATTATGGGACGTAATGTGGTTATGTCTCCATGACAGCTACAGCCCCTTCCCAATCTTGGTACGCTTTTCTGCATGACAGTCACATGCGACAGACCAAGGCCAGAAAATTTTAGAACCACTGTCTTTAGTTATCATTGTTTTCTTTTTGCAGTGATGTTAGGGCTGTTTTTCAAGAGATTTATCATCGCACCTATACAAATGGGAGAGTTGGCAGGTATGCACTCAGCAGGAATGCCAGTTCACGTGCACACAATGCTCTAGCCAGCAGTGGAGGCAGATGCTGCTCTTGCTCTGCATCTAAGCTGACTGAGCAATGTGTGGCAGTGTGTACACTTGGCTTCTTTGTTGTACTGCAGGCAAGCTTACCACGTATTGCTTAAGACATACCGTAAAATTTCGAGCAAGTGCCCCCACCCGTACAAGACCCCCCCCCCCCTCCAACTTCACTGGCAATTTCAAATATCCGCGCCGTTCCGGAAAAGCCCCCCCCCCCCCTTCCACAGCTCCGCAACAACGCACCCAAGCAACAGTGGCCTGCCACATCCAGTTGACAAAAAAAATGTTTCCGTGGATTTTTCTACAAATATTGTTTTTTTTTTTGTGGTCCTGTTGGCTGCCATGAATCCAATCCAATCCTGCTTTGCACTGCAGCCCGATTGCTGTGCGCCATTTGTTGCTTTGTGTTTGCAGTGAGAGGTCAGCTATGCCTCTGTAGTCCTACACAGTGGCAAAGAAAATCGAGGTTATTCGATGGCATCGAGAGAATGGAAAGAACGTGCACCAGACGTCTTCACATTTTAAGCTCGACCGGAAGCGGATACGGGAATGGGAGAAGAATTTCGATAATTTGCTGCAGCTAAACTACGGGAAGGCAAAACTTTGACGGAAGCTCAGTAATGGCGCACCAGTGTTCAGCGAACACGTGGACGATGCGCTCTTCGAGTACCTTGAACGCGAAAGAAATGCAGGCTGTGCCATCAGCAACCGGATTCTTTCTGGAAAGGCCGTCAAAATTGCCAACAGCATGCAGTTGGGAAACTTCGTAGCCTCCAGCCATTACATAAATCGCTGGAAACAGCGGTTCAGCGTTGCAATGCGCCGCGCTACGAATGAGAGCCAGAAGACGCCCAAGGAACTTTTGGAGGCAGCAAGTGCCTTTCGGTCTTCCGCGAACTCGCTGCGACGGCGCAACGGCTACACCTTATATAACATGGCCAACATGGATCAGACGATGGTGCGAATAGACAACCCCGCCAACAGGATGAACAACGCGGTCGGCGAAAGCACCATACGGATTGCGAACACTGGATGTGCCCGGCGAAGCTTCATGGTTTGCCTAGCTGCTTGCGCCACTGGCCACAAGCTCCTGGCCTTCATTATGTTCCAAGGAGCAAAGGAAACATTCCAGCCAGGGCCTTTGCGAGCCTTCGCATACCAGGTGAGAATAATTTTATTTTTTTTTGATGGGGGCGAGGGGTCGCATTGTCGCCTAGTTCATTTTATCACAACACTGACTTTTTTTTCCCATTCGTAGCAAATGTTCGTCTCACCGCCACGAAAAACGACTGGATGACATCGGAGAAAATGCAAGAATGGCTGTCAAGAGTCCAGGGCGCAAACGTTGACGACGTGCGACGCTTACTAGTGTTGCACTAGACACCCATCCATAAGACACAAGCCGCCACAAATGCCTTCGAGGAGTACGACACCGACGTGCTTTACGTGCCTGCGGGGTGCACGAGCTGACATGTATTGGAACAAGCCGTTCAAGTCCACCTTGCGGCGTTTGTGGGAGCAGTATATGCGTGAGGAAGCGCGAACACCGAAGTAAATCTTGATGAAGCCGTCGTGGCAACATGTGCTCGATTTTGTTGCCGAGGCGTGGGCCGCTGTACCTGAGGAGACAGTGGCACGGTCCTTTAAGGGATGCGGCATTAGTAACGTGTTCGATGGCTCGGAGGACGGCAACCTGAACAACGGACTGGCCGATGTTGGAGCTGTGGTGCCAGAAGACCGCGGCGGACTTGAAGTGGAATGCTGCAACCTGTTTTTTGCAACCAACTCAGAGGAGTCTTTCGATGGTTTAAAAGCGATTAAAAGCTACAACAAATCCTGGGCCTAAATAGAGTTCACTGTAATAAAATTTTAATCCATGTGCACTGCGTTCTTTTTTCTGGCGCGAAAATTTGAATTTGGTGCCGTTCTGAGATAGCGTCCCCCCCCCCCCCCCGCCACTTTGCCGGCAATTTCGACTTCGTTTGGGGGGGGGGGGCTTGCTCGGAATTTTACGGTACCTATGAATCATGCTAAATCAACGCACTTTTTTGCAGTGCCTTGAGCAGGTGAAATGTAAGCAACACTCAGCTAAAACTGTCTACTGATTGAACTCTTACCCTATTCTTGGTCATGCCAGGAATGCTGAGGGAAGGCTTGCGTGCAGGCAATGCAGGTGTATCCTCTGCTGTCACATTGGTGTAATCAGCATATGCCTGCTTCTGAGGTAGAGGCGGTGGCTTGTCTACCTCAAGGGGAGGTTCTGGTGAGCAAGTGGGTGCACTGGAGCTGGCTGGAAACATGGGGAAGCTGGTAGCAGTAGCCAAGCTTGGAGTAGTGGCCCCTCCAGCTCCTGCAATGACAGCGAGACAGTGCACCATAGTAAACATGTGAAGGCAAAAAAAGCACAGCAGGAATGAACCACATGTTAATTCAAATCTGGAGTCAACTAAGAGTGAATATTACATTAGTCATTAGTTTTATAGTCTTAAAAAAAAAAAAAAGGGGCACATGGAAGAAATGATGACTTGCTGCTGGCAAGAACTGAACTTGCAGCCTCCATGTGATGAATACGATGTCTGCTGCTGTCCCTCTGTACACTTTCTCAGTACATGCATTAAACCTAGCAGTAGGCATGTTAGCCTGTGTAATTCATACGATGGTCGTGGACGTTAAAACATTTTTTTTACCACAGGTGCCATGATCTCAGGGCTGCTAAGTTCCTGTTATTGACAAGCCCCATATCTAGTCCAAGTATAGCAGTTTGTGACAGCATTTAGCAATCTGCAACAGTTAAAATATCACAAAAACTACAGCGCAGGCTGTCAGTTCACTCAACTAGGACAGCGAAAACTACAGAATAAATGCTATATTGTAGAATCAGTTCATTCATAGCATTCATAACATTCATAACGGCAATGGACACAAGCAAAACACTATTGTCTATTTTTTTCTTTCTCTCTCTCTTTTTTCACCTTCCAGATTATAAATTTTTTTTCTTTTTTAATGAGGAAAAAAGAATGCTGCTAAAGAGGGTGCACCACAAAAAACGTGCCAACTGTAAATTTCACAATTAAATAGCCAGCTCATAATTAGTAATGAATTAAGGAGAACACAAAATAAACATTGGATGTTTCTTCAAGTAGCCACTTACAATATGAAGTTAGCTTCTTGAAGCATGTTAAATGGGACAGTACCTATGTGATACATTTCCTTGTGTCTGTCTGTACCTTGTTTTCAGTGGACTGCAAACCAGAACTCTATCGGGAAGGAGTCCCAGTTTTACGTATAGGCCTCCCAAGCTCAGCCAGGGGGCGCTGCGTCACGAGTGTTTCGCCGCCTTTCTTGCAAAAAACGGTCGCTGCTCTCCCCGCACCTGCCTTTTGACTGAGCTGCCTCAGCACGTTCACGTGCCCTGCATGCGCTGTTGTCTGCTCGCCTTGCACGTGCAGCTTCACGTGTCGCTTGCTCTGAAGGTTCAGAAAGATAGCAGAGATGGAAAAAAACATTTTGACGGTGTGAATCTCACCAGAGGAGAGCGGTTGATCAACCACCTTTGCGGGACCAAGCAGGTCGTCAAGGACGATGCTGTTTGTGCGAGCACTACGTGCATGCCGATGGTGAACGGCCACATTTTTATGACATCAAGAGGGAGGTGACTGCATGAGTTCTGCAATTATGTTACTGGTAAAATGCACCTTTGTTGTGGCAGTGGTGTCTGCTCGGAGCTGTCAGCAAACAACCACCACGCTTTCGCGTGCGTTTTCGACTGACGACTTTCGCTTGCTTGGATGCTAAGTTTGTCGTGCGGCTATAAATTTATTATGAGCTCAGTGTGAAGAGCATAAATTTACATCTGCCCTGTTGAGTCACTGGCAACATTGCAATGCGTTGTGTTCGGTTTCGTGGGAGTTTCACTTTTGCTGAAGTTTGCATCGAATGATAACAAGTAGTCAGATCGCAAGTTTAATGCTACCTTGGATTTTTTTAGAGCTTCCGTTGACAGCATAATGATGCGCGCAAAAAAGTGTTTCATGCCCACTTCGACCATGGATGTTTCTTGCAGAGGCGCGTTTCATTTCGGATAATATCGACGCCTGATCACACACCGTGTTTGCTGATTCGAATGTCGCTTTGCTTGTTTCGACAGCTCGCTTGGTCAGTATTGTACTATACAATACCCACTGGGATCGCGCATGTTTATGATTATGCCAAGATTTGTGCCTGATGATAAGCGCGTCTAATTTCGCGAAACAATCGAAAATTTTATTGCCGCCTTGTTTCTTTCTTCAGCTAGTTTCCAAAGCGGCAGCTGCCGCGGCTCATGCGCATGCAAAGCTATAATATATTACGTGCCGAAACCACGACATTATTATGAAGCATGCCGTGGTGGGGGACTTGGGGCCACCTGGGGTTCTTTAACATGCACCTAAATCTAAGTACGTCGGTGTAACTGCATTTCACTCCAATTGAAATGCAGCTGCCGTATGTGGGAATCGAACCCATGACCTCGATCTTAGCAGCGCAACACCTCAGCCTGCTAAGCAATCACGGCGTGTCGCATACAAGGCCAATATAAACGCTCAGTGCAAACATGCAGCTTAATTCTGTTTACGGTGAGCCGCGACGGGAAATGTACCGCCATCAGCTGAATAAAACGTGTAGTACTCCCGGTACAGTATTTAAACTGTGGTGTACAAGCCAACATGCTCCGCTACTGTCCCATTACAAATGGTTGACTGGGAAAGCCAGCGCGCAATCTCGAAATGTACAGCGGCTGTCTATTTGTTGCAGCTTTGGTTCACAAATGTACTTCCCTTTCAAATGAGCACGGTCATCGCATTTCTCCTCGTTAATAGTTCGTAATACTGTGTACGACAAAAATTGCTTCAAGGTGACAAAACCGCGAAAGCAATGCTTAGTGCGGCGAACTGCCATAATCCACTCTTGATGCATCTGCTCCTCGCACTGCTTGCATTGGAAACGCTAGAACTTGATGGGCAGTTTTCGGCTCTTTGTCGTTTTAAAACTTTTGTGACAGTTCACAATGCAGCAGGACTGCGTGCCTGCTTTCCAGTACGACGAAGGAGCGGGACCCATAGCGTGAAAAATGCGAGATAAAAGCCCCGGGGAGCATGTTCTCCACGCGTGCAATGGTAAAACCAAGGAAGGGCGACCCGTCCGAGCTACCAGAGATTCGCCCTCTCTCCGCTGGGGCAGCGAAGGATGCTGCGCAAACTTGAGCGTGGGAGGCTTATAACCAAAGTAAAACCAAATACAGATGCACAACAAGTGATGTCTAATGCTGGATATGACCACTTCGATGTCCAATCACCTTGGGAGGGTGGTGTTGAAGGAGGGAGCTTGAACTGTCCACTGGAAGGTCTGCTGTGCCGCTTTTCAGCCTCTGATCTAAGAGGACGATGAGGAGTAAGCTGGCAAAAAAGAAAAGAGTGTATGCTTAGGCATCACATAAGTGCTAAGATGCCATAAAAAAATGTTTTCATGCATGTACCACCAGAGGCGTAGTCAGGGGGCAGCAAACCAGGCATGTGCCCCTCCCAAAATTTTTATCTACACAGGGTACCGAACATAAAATGACACTCGACAATACCCGCCTTTGTAGTTTCCACTGCCGAGTCAAGAATGTGCCCCCTCAAAAAACACACGGTCTCGCCATTGGGTTGGTACCACACAGGGTGCTGGTTTGAGAAATGAGTTGTGCCGATATCCACAGGGTCAAGAAAGGTTAACGAAAGGGAACATTGCCATGCTACTGTAGCCTGAAAGTAGCATAAGCTCATGCTTGTGAGTCTTAAGCTACCGACTGATGACAACCGTTTTGTTGACAAACCTCCTTTTTTCCTTGTGAATTTTTGGAGAAGTGATTTCCCGGATTCAGTGCACCTGCGCCTAAAGCTATTAATTAATGTCGCCTCATCCTGCAATATGCCAGCTTCCTAGTTAGCCAAGATGGTAGAAAAACTGCTCCGTAAAGTACTTCGTTCTTGTTTCTACCCTGAAAAAGGAGGAACTTTTCTTTCAACTCTGAAGCTTTTTCATGAGAACCTTGTCTGGTACTTTTCTTTCCTTTTCTTTTTTCCACGGTCTTGTCCTACTACATGTAGGGCTCAGTGTTTTCGGATAAATCCGAAAAAGTCCGATAAATACTCGCCGGTAAAATTTTTGACAATTCGGATTTATCCGATAAGCTCAGACTTTAAAAGGGCATTTTCAATGTTCAAAGGGCATTTTCAAAGCTGACAATCGTCAATCGAAAGTAACGCACTTCCATCAGCGGCAGCAATCTCGTAAAGTATGCTTGCGTGTATTACAACAAGCTTTAAGGTTGTAATACAAACAAACGTAGGTGTTTAGTATTCAAGTATTCGTGCTTGTACGTATTTGTGTTTGCGCGTTCAAACCTTCCAGACATCTAAAATGCACTTAGTGCATTCACATGTTTTCACATTCAGATATCATTTCACCTAAGATTTCAGAGTATGGAGAATAATAATAACAATAGGCCCTTTATTTTTCATCAAGATGAGGGAGGCTGGGAGAAAAAGCTGACAAGCAGCTTGACTAGCTCCTGCTCCCCCCAAAAGTAAACTTTGGTGAGTTTACAGCAGTGCACATCAAGAGCTTATTAACATGGTAAATGAACAGGAAGTGAGAAAAAATGAAAGGATGGAAAAACAGGATTATCAGCAACAATGCAACGCATTTTCATGGAAAATAAAATTAATAAGAAGACATTGCAACAACTGATAATGCAAAATTAAACACCAAATTTCATGAATTGGAGATTTACGAGAAGTAAACTCCGATAAACGCTGAATTTCCTAAAAAAAAATAATGAACTCCGAAAACACGGAGCCCTATGAAGTGTAGATGACAATTTATTTTTTAAGGTATTGATTTACTGCTGCTTCACAGCCCTAGGCCAATGTTTCAAAATACTACTGTCAACCTTGCATGTAATGCATTTGTAAATGACCACTAAGGACGTCTGAATACTATTTGAGATTTCAGTTATGAGTTAAGCAATATTTGTAGTTTAACGTGAGAACATCTGAAAAGTATAGAGCATAAACAAGATCATTTGAGTGGACCAAAGTTATTCTGCATACTTGAAAAGGCCCCTAGTGCCATGTGTATTGCAACAAAATGTCAATTTCAAATGAGCATAAATTCAAACTACTGCAGGGTGATTCCACGTAAGATCGAACAAACGATGGCTGGTCGACCTCTCAAATTTATTTCAAAATTTTATATATTATTGCCTGATGAGTGGAAAGAAGAGATCCGCAATTTGTTTTGCCGCCAAAAATTTTTTCGAACCACAGGAAATCAATAATGACGAAGAGGTGGAGTGGAGCGCTCATCCACTCTGCTGTTTTGGCCAACTTTCGTTATGAATTGCAGAAAATATATTAAAGTTAGGTAGCTGAAATTTATTTACCTAAATATATGCATGTTTTTGCTTCTGCTCAGGTATTTTTAGTTTTTATGTGTAGTGCAGATGTTTTTATAAAAAACCTCAAAAATGGCCCAATCGGCAAAATTTTCTTTACTTTGAAGGTCTTTATCTCAAAAACGCCTTGTAGCAGAGCTATAAAAATTCCGCATTACGTTATTCACATCTTTATCTACCAAAGTGCCAAATCTTGAATTTATATAGTTTTCCAGTAAAGAGATATGATCGGGCTAAGTTCAAGAAAACACCGAACAATGAAAACTTCTGACGACAATTAAAAAAAAACCCCATTTTTTAAATTTCTTAAACTTTGTCCACTTATTCTCCACATCAGCTTTCACAATCATTAAAAACATGTTGCATAATGTCGTTGCACTAATAGTTACGGCCCCTCCAATGAGACCCTTAGGCAAGGATGGGCAATTCCGACTTCTTGCCCAGCAAGTGTATAAAATGCAGGCAGGATTGAATTTCTTTTTATTGAAAGGCCAGCAGGTATCTAAAAAGGTGTCGCCGGCCCTGAAGACGTTAATTTTGAAAATATTTGGTCACTGCAGCGGCCACGAGCGCGGGGCTACCGATCAGGCGCGCGCGCACCCGAGATGCTCGTTGTAAGAGACGGCGCAGTGAGAGCTCGTTTTCGCGTTCTCAGACCGATTGAGTTCGAAACAGCAACACCTCTCGGGTGATTTGAACGCACGTGCACCGGTAGTCGCAGCGATCTGGTTAATTGCGTCGCTTTCTTTTTCAGGGGGCATAAGAATGTCATCATTAAACTGTGCGTTCCGTGAAGATCTTTCATTGCAGTGGTAGCAAAAGCACGCGTAGCACAAGTAGTCCGTCTCACTGACATTCACTGATCTTTCGGGCGTTAAACGTTCCTTCAAAGCATTTATGTCTAGGTTGGTAACTCTGCGAAATTTTGGCTTCTTTGCAATAATTAAAGGAGTACTGACACGATTTTGAGACATCGCAAAAGGGACATTTTTTGCTTCGTTGGTATACAGTGTCCACGCTGTCCACACACTGGAGTCTGAGAACACGTATCAAATATTTTAATTTGACTTTGAAGTTTTCGTCGCTGAGCATTTGCAAGCCAGCCACACTGCAAGGACATTATCCCGACAAGTCAAGACAGTTCCTCCGAGTTCGCGACTTCTGCGTCCTGCATGCAGCCTAAGTCGTAGAAATCACTGTCAGGGTCACTGGACGACAATTTACTCATCGTTGTCTATTGCACCACGAGCAGATGACGGATTTCCCGCTAGTACGTCACAAATTTCTGTATCTCCGTGACGTCACACTGCTATGAAACGACACTGAGAAGCCACCCCCTCGATATCGAAACCGAAAATGTCTTTTTAAGGTGGCGCTACTTAAAATATATAGGATGCATTCCCAGGCACCACAATAGTCGTTTTAGGTTTCTCGACACCAGTATTTTTATTTAGAGCAACAATACGAAATTTTTAAAAATTCGTGTCAGTACTCCTTTAAGCTTCTTGTGCTTCGAAAGGTAGTCTCCACAATAGACTCTTCAGAGCTATACTTTCTCGTCATGAGACGCACAGGAGGAGTAGAGTAAGAGCAAAGCACAAGAACTATCCGCGCCGAATGAAGTGTGAACAGCGCACCGAACACGCGGCCAGTTCACGCAGTCTGCTGCCGACATCTAATATAGGCAAGCGCATCCGGTTACCGATAGTTTTGCTTTTCTTTCCTTTGACAATCCATATTTTGCTTTGCCACTGGAGCGCCACGTTCATGCTTTCCACTGATCGCAACTGGCGCAGCGCAGTTTCTGTGGCAGCAGCGTGCCTGAAGCGAGCGCTCATAGCTCCCTTATAGAGTTTTCATCTTGCTTCCATCTCCGCCGTGTTATCAGCGCCTAGCTGAGATGCGAACATAGGGCGGATAGAATAGCGAAGCTCCAGTGCACGTGCGTTCAAGTCACCTGAAAGGTGTTGCTGTTTCGAACTCAATCGGTCTGAGGACGCGAGAACGAGCTCTCACTGCGCCGTCTTTTACAACAAGCATCTCGGGTGCGCGCGCGCCTATTCGGTAGCTCCGCGCTCGTAGCCGCTGCAGTGACGAAATAATTTCAAAATTAACGTCTTCAGTGCCGGCGACACCTTTTTAGGTACCTGCTGACCTTTTAATAAAAAGAAATTCAACCCTGCCTGCATTTTATACACTGGCTGGGCAAGAAGTCGGAATTGCGCATCCTTGCCTAAGGGTCTCATTGGAGGGGCCGTAACTATTAGTGCAACGACATTATGCAACATGTTTTTAATGATTGTGAAAGCTGATGTGGAGGAGAATAAGTGGACAAAGTTTAAGAAATTTAAAAAATGGGTTTTTTTTTTAATTGTCATCAGAAGTTTTCATTGTTCGGTGTTTTCTTGAACTTAGCCCGATCATATCTCTTTACTGGAAAACTATATAAATTCAAGATTTGGCACTTTGGTAGATAATCATGTGAAGAACGTAATGCGGAATTTTTGTACCTCTGCTACAAGGCGTTTTTGAGATAAAGACCTTCAAAGTAAAGAAAATTTTGCCGATTGGGCCATTTTTGAGGTTTTTTATAAAAACATCTGCACTACACATAAAAACTAAAAATACCTGAGCAGAAGCAAAAACATGCATATATTTAGGTAAATAAATTTCAGCTACCTAACTTTAATATATTTTCTGCAATTCATAACGAAAGTTGGCCAAAACAGCAGAGTGGATGAGCGCTCCACTCCACCTTTTCGTCATTATTGATTTCCTGTGGTTCAAAAAAATTTTTGGCGGCAAAACAATTTGCGGATCTCTTCTTTCCACTCATCAGGCAATAATATATAAAATTTTGAAATAAATTTGAGAGGTCGACCAGCCATCGTTTGTTCGATCTTACGTGGAATCACCCTGCATTAAGAGGCAGTGACACAAATGTTTATGAATGCTTCAGCACTTTGTTTGCTTTTCTGTGGTTGCAACCATCAAAACCTTTATTTTATTTTTTATTTTTATTTACCAAAACAGAGACAAGCAGGAGGGGCATGAGTATTGAAAATAGAGAAAAAACAAAACACGTAAAAATATCAACAGATAACAAAATCCAATGCCTCAAAATAAAATGTAATAATAAAGCGTAAACCAGTAAGACAAAAATGAATGAAAATAACGTCCACAAATATTATCAAATAACAAGATAAAAATATCTAAAAATCAAGCATAAACTGGTAAGATGAAGGAAAAACATGACACACTTATATGAATGGAATAACACATCCACATCCTCACAGGAAAATGAAGGCACTTCACATGAATGAGGACGAGGACACACGCAAAAGTGTTCCAAAGATACAGCAAAGATAAAGAACAACTGAAGCACGCAGAGGAAATAACAGTAAATATTCATTCCTAACACAGCTGTAAGAGTTCGTAATATTGAACATGTAGGTATGTTCAAAGAAATCAGTGCTAGTCAACACCAAGAAATACAGGCAGTTCCAAGGTGTTATGGTGGGCAAAAAAAAAAAGAGTGCTGGTACCATATTTGCAAGGGCTAGTTTAAGTGTTAAAGGCGTTCAAGAATCAGCATGAACATGTGGTGCTCTACGCACTGCAAGTATTTTTGCATAAGGTTCTGGGCTTATGGACAACATTGTTTTTAAGAAAAAAGAGAAATCTTAGTCTTAGTACCTTTCTTCATAATTATAGTGTTTTAATGTTATGTTGTGTCATAATGCTAGTGGGAGAGTCACTTGTAATAACAATTTCAGGGGTTTCACATGCCAAAATCCCCATATGATTATGAGGCACGCCGCAGGAGGGGACTCGACATTAATTTTGACCACTGCGGGTTTTTTCGTGCACCTATATCCAAGAACATGGACGTTCGTTGCACTTCGCCCCATCAAAATGTGGCTGCCGTGGCCCGCAGTCGAACTCGCGCCTTTGGGAGAGTCACTTGTGTGATAACATACTATGTACTTAGAATAGATGAAGATGGCAGCTTTATGCTGCGTCATTTCCAGACCATCAGTATTAGTTTCTTTTCATATAGGGATCCCACACAATACAGAAGTATCTTAGTTTTGTTCGGATGATCGAGGTGTAAGCTGTTAATATAGTGCTAGGGGATGCTATGTTTTCTCCTCATCAAAAGGAGGCTTTAAATACGTAATCTCATCTCTATGGGGATTTCAAGGGTAATTTCATTTACTTTGTTAAGCTTAATACATTATTATTGTTATATGCTATCTTATTACGAGGTTCACGTGTACGTCGTCATGGCAAAAAGCATGACAACATAGCTTGGAAGTTTGAAAATACTGCTAATATATTTTTTTTCTATCAGAGACCACTGACTTTTTAAAAAACATTTATAAATAACCAGCAGCTATATTGAAAATGCTCTGAGATTGAACTCACTTGTTCATTTAGTTCAATGATGGGTGCCTCTGATCCTTTATCAGTTGTGAGTGGCAAGTCATACCACTGAGACTGTGACTTTTCCTCATGCTGGGAGCTCAGTGATGCAGCCGAGTTGCGCCTCAGGGTAAGCCCTGTGCTGTCACGACTCTTCTTTCCATGTGATTTGTGTGGTGACACCACAGAATTCTGCTTTGCAAACACTGAGGGCACGAGTGCCCTAGCCATCTGTGTACTTTGTGGCTTTCCAGGTACGCTTGGGAGGCTGAGGCAGAGAAAAAACATAGGTAAAGTGTCAAAGCAGTAACATGTAACAACACTGCTTGACATGCAACGATGGGCAACTTCATCTCTGGTTGATGCATCACACATGAGACAAGGATGAAGAATTAAGAAGCACACGACAGGCACTGACTCGCAACTAAATTTTATTAGGAAATACAAACATATATATAGCTGATGTACATCATCACTAAAAGCCTCAAGATAGGAAAAACAGATAAACTCTGACATCGTATTTTGCAAGTGCTACTTAGAGTGGTCTAGAGTGGCACCTGTTCTTGTGAATTTTTCTTGAGCTTTGTGGATAGGAAGTCGGCAGAAGGTCTGGAGGGAATGGTAAAACATGTTTTCTCTTATATCAATAATTACTTGGTGCTTTTTGATTTTGGTGATTATTGTCAACATTTCGTGAATATTCTGAAAGTGTTCTGCGAGAAAGACAGTTGCCTGAACTTCACGGTTAAGATGATGAAGGAAGGAGCTCTCCAGTTCCTAGACCTGAAGTTGGAGTTTTTACCTACACATGTGTGTTGGTTCTGTCATCCATGCTCACTTAAGCCATTACTAACTTTCACAACAAACCATTCAAAAATAATAAAGCAAGGCATTGCCTTTTCTTGCGTTTGTTCTGTGTTGCAGAAATCTTGTCAGGATTGGCTAAAAATCAGCTTTAACAAACAAGTTGTAAGACTAATACAAGCGGATTTTCCAAAACAAGCCATTGCCCAAGCCTGCAAAAAGATGCGCAAACATTTGATGACAAAAGGAACTCAGCCTGGGGACGCTGAACGGACCACCAAAACAAAAAAGTACATGGTCATATCGTATACTTATCGGGTGGCACACGGATTGAAAAATGTTGCCAAACGATACAGTGTTTATGTAATTTTTTTGTCACCACATAAGCTAACGTCTGTGTGCGCAAAAATGCAGAAAATCCTTAATAAGCAAACCAAAGGCAATGAAAGTGTTCCAATTAACTGTGGAAAAAATCATACTTTCCACTATACAGATTGCAAGGAGGCCACTGTTTATCAGATACCATTATCATGCGGGAAAACTTACAAAGGCTAGAGCGGAAGATGCATGAACGTTCGTCTTAGAGAACACGAACGTTCATTGTCAGAGACTAAGCCGTTTTCCTTCACCGCCCATTACCAGGAATGCGGCTGCGCACCCTTCTTTACCGACACGAACTGTCACACCATAAACAAGAGATAGCAAGAGAAGTCACTGAGGTCTTCCATTTTCGAAGGAAAGGCGATAGGTGTGTCAGCCTGCGATGGATTTTGCTCAGTAACACAGAACTTATGTATTTAAGCAGCATCTGTGAAATATGACGTCAAAGTTTATCTGTTTTTCTCATCTTGGTGCTCTTAGCGATGACATACATCACCTATATATATGTTTGTATTTCCTAATAAAATTTAGTTGCAAGCCAGCGCCTGCCCTGTGCTTCTTAATTCTTTGTCCTCGTCCCATGTGCGCTGCATCAACCAAAGATGAACACATACCAACTAGCTCAAGTTTCCATACTAATTTGCAACTTGGTAACAATAACTACAACAACAAGAAAACCAATCCAGCTTGAAATATGAAGAATTATTTGGGGGAACTATTTGCAGATAAATCCACGATGAACATGCATACAGCAATTTAGATAGAAGGAGAAAAAATGGGAGTATGATAATGCTTTAGTAATAACAATTACTAATGGCAGTATAGCTTAACATAAGGTATCTTATGAATGAACAAGAGAAGGGGAATTTTTTTTGAGGGGCTCATTTCTTTGTTAGACACAACCAAATGAATCCAACAGGCAATTAGGCCAAGGAAAGCATAGCGGACATTAACTGTTGGCTTTAAATGTAGTGTAGTAATTATGATGTAAACTGAAATGAATTAAAGTGAACAAAAGTCACCCTTTCCGTCGGTGGCATCCGAACCCACAACTTTTGAATTACCTGTCTGATGCTCTACCAATTGACGGAAGGCACTTCCCTGTCCACTTTGTTGGGTATTTCTCTATGTGTCGTCCCTGGGAGTGTTAGCCAGGACCACTAGTAGCCAAAGCAGCGAGTATGGAACACTTTTTGCCAAAAGGTGTCACGTGGCACGTGATCTTTGCACGAGGCAGCAGCTGACCAATAAACCCTCGCATGCTAACCTAAGGCATTAAGTCTGCCGAGGGAAGGGCATTGCCCCGGCAGACTTCTTAAAGGGGCCCTGCTACACCTTTCTGAGTGACAATGGAATAGTCTCATTATTGACGTATGGCTCTTTACGAGTCATATGCCGCAAAAATTTTTCGAATCCGTCAAGTCTAAGTGGTGTTACCAAATTATAGAAATCACATTCCGCAGCTTTCTCCCTCTACTCAACGCCGCTAGCGCGCGGAAAGCTAGGCAGGGAGTGGAGGAAGGGAGCGCGGAGGTGCGAGGCTCCGCCCAAGAGCGCCGGCGGAATTTTTTTCATTTTTTTCTCTCTGACGTCTGGGCGCAACCACGTGGTCTGTGGCGCAACTTCCGGTCGGCTCGCGTGTCCTCGTCGAGCGGAGGAGCGGAGCCCGCGCGTGCTTGAAAACTGCGCGTCGGTTTGGTAATGTTGGGTGTGCACCTCGAACTGCCGTAGTGTTTTCATCGCTCTGCCAACCATGGAAGCAAACCTGCGCGCGCGTTTGGAACGAATGACAGCTGAGATGGGTTTCGACCCATACTCCGATACACCGCCTCGTAAGACGGCACTGGCAGACGACCCCGAACCGCCGCCATCACCGGACGCCAGCATTGTTATCGGAGAAATGCTGCACGCCTGCCTAGGTTGGTCGTGAGAACGTGCCGACGATGCAGTTCCCAGCTGACGAGGCAACACTCGAACGGCTGCCACTCTCAGCGGCAACCGGCGATGGTCAAAAGCACAGAAATATTCACGTTTTCGGCACTGCGCATGGTGAAGAAAACGGAACCACGCAACTACGAGCAGACGAGCTGTCGGTGAGACCGGAAGTGCTACGATTAATGTTTGTTCGGTGTTTTTAACGTGATAACAGAATATAAACATACATATTATCTACTTATAGAACTCAAAATTAACAACGAAAGTAATAATGAGGGTGTTATCGTGATTATAACATCAGCCAATGGTGGAACTGCCGACAATCGCGTCATATTTTGCGGACTAATACATCATTTGTCGAGAGAAGAGGGAGCGATTTTCAGCTGACTTTGAGAATTTATTGTAAATTCCAGGCCGTGCGCATCGCTATAATGTTTGGCTCGCGTGTTCTCGGGAGCCTCGACTACCGATCGGCAGCGCTTTTTGAGCATGCTCAAAAAGTGTTGCAGGGCCCCTTTAAGAATGGCATAATCGCCAGTTAGTGAACATTAATTGCAGTGTGTAGGCACTATGATTCATATGTAAACCAAACAGACTGTAAATAGCACTATAATGTAAATTTACGAATGCCGTCGAAAGTTCGTGGGTTGTAAATTCTAAGAACGCAACTTTTTTTAATACAGCCTAGTCTCGTTATAATTAACACTTGTCATAAGCACATATTTGTTACGTGCTGACATCAGTGAAAAAAAAAGCCTTATATTTACTTAATCGTACAGGCATTTGTTACACTAAGGTTCAATGAAATTTTTCCAGCACAATAAAAAGAATCACAAAATTATGTTGGCGGCATACGCTTGAGCAGGCTGCAGAGTTATTCAGCTTTTCTGCAGGTCTCGCCACTCACAAATGTTACATGCCATAGTGCATAAGTATGTGACTTATATTTAATATGTAAACTCAAATAAAATACTTACAACAACAAACTCAGAGGCTTAAAAACAGTCTACTAGTGAAAAGCTTTCAAGCTGTAAGTAATAATAAGATAAAATAAGTTGTACCTTGTCACAGAGGCTGTTTTCCTGTTACTGCTAAAACAAAAATAAAAAATAATGTTAGTAAATGAGACTAAGACATAGCAGCCATATTAAAAGCATCATATGCAAAATTATAACAGCAAGCACACCTATTACAGTAGAACCCCGCTGTTACGTTCCCGGCTGTTACGTTTTCCCGGCTGTTACGTCGTTTTCCGCCGGTCCCGGCATAGCTCCCATAGGATACAATGTATTGGGAACCCCACTGTTACGTCGTAACTGTCGGACCGTTCCCGTATGATACGTCGCGAAGTGCGCCCGGAGCCGACCGAGTGACTACCAAAGAGAGCGGCCATGGCGCATTTTCACGCAGCTTGGCCTCGTTTGACCGTAATATTAGCCGCTTGAGAGGCGCAAGCAACAGAATCTTTCAATTGATGCAAACAAAAGCATGGCCTTCGAGATTCAAATTGCAAAGATGGCGTCTATGACGTAACTGCTCGCGAAAGCAAGGCCTTCGAGATTGGCATTTACTATTGACAAAAGCATAGCCTCTGAGATTTGCATTGCACAAACATGGCGTGTATGATGTAATTGCTTGCGAAAGCAAGGCCTTCGAGATTGGCATTCACTTCTGCCATCGCGTTGGCGTAGACTCATCATCATCGTTATTTGTCGGAGAACGGGAGGAGTTCGAGCTGGTTGGAGCTCGCATGGTCGTGCGTGCGGTTCGCGGTCGGACTCGCCGCGCCGGTCGTGATTGCGTGTGCTTAGTTCTTTCATGCCTACAGCTGTTGGTGTTAAAAAAATCACATACGTTGATTACATTTCTGTGGATAAGGCCGTCCTAAGCTCCGCGTTTCTATCCATCGACTAGATCGCGGCTGAGCGCGCCAATTTTCGTGCTGCTCGTAAGAATTGAAATAAAATTCTGTACCACTAAATATTTTGCCGTTTTTCCTGTTTTTCGGCTGTTACGTTTCCCGTCTCTTACGTTTATTTCCTACGGTCCCTTCAAAAACGTATCAGCGGGGTTCTACTGTATTAACAAGTAACATTCAGGTAATAGCTGCCAACCTTCATACAGTTCAAGAAAAAGGAGATCATTTGAAAAGTACACACCATTAAATGTGTAAGGTGAGTAAGGCATAGTACATGAAGCAATCAGACTGGAACTCAACAGAATGTGAAATGGCAATGCTAGTGTACATGGGCACACAGAATGCAGAAGATGTCTGGAATGTTGGTGCCTGGAATTTCTAACAACTTTAAGGTCAGTACACCTGAGCAAAGTAGGTAGCAAGAATCATTACGAACAAGAGGATTCTAGAATTTTTCTGGCATTCAAATGAGACCTCATGGCAGCAGACAATGTCATTTTTGGCAGACAGCAGAGTCTTGAAATGGAATGTAAACCTGTCACTCCACTTCAAGGACTGCACAGGGACTGTCTATTTGGAACAATATCATGAGCATTGGAGAGGTTGATGCTGCTATACTCCAACCTCGATATAATGAACACGGATATAACGAATTATCGGTTATAACGAAGTAAGTGAAGAATAGTCTTGTCATAGAATAGATAGAGTGTTATGAATGTACGTTTATAACGAATTTTCAGATATAACGAAGTTATTTTCGTGTCAGATGAGACTTTGTTATAATGAGATTATAGTGTATATAATAGGCACACATTTACAAAGCTTAACTTTTGGTGCGATTTTCTTAAATCGTTTCATTTGAGGCACTTCGCAACTTTGCTACAAGCTAGTGGGATAATAAAGGTGCCAAGAAATGGTGACATTGTTGGGAAGGTATCCCCTCCCAACCGTGGGCACTCCATATGCTTGTGGGCAGGACAAAGCAATATGTTAATTCAAGCAATCAAGCAATAAAACATACATCTACTTAAGGCATGAATCAGAAATCTAGTCAACATGCTGCCAGAGTCATTGAAAAATATAAGGATACTATACAAATACCTTCTTCAAACTGAGAATAGGCACAAACTTTCTGGACACCTTGTTAAAGACAAAGCAAAATATGGAGCTTTATGTGGTCATTTGTTGTGCGAGGCTCAAAACAGGTGTTATGCCATTAAAGGGGTACTGACACAATTTCTTGAATGAGAGTTTACTCTGCCATACAAATCTCCTATATGCAGAAATGGCTCTGAGCAAATGTGAAGCTAAAGAAATGCTGATAACTTGTGATAAGATATCTTATTTTGATATTAAAGTCAATTTTCCCAAGGTGCACCTATCGAAATCGACACTAGCTTGACATCAGGCTACAGTACTAATTCTGGTGACTTCATGCCGAAGTCCAGCTAGTTGTGATGACGTCAGGTATCAGTACTTCCATAATGGCCGCTTGTGCATCACCAAAACATTCAAAACGGTCGCTTCTGCGTCACCAATGGAGCCACGGTGCGGACTGGCCGTAGAAACGTCACGATATCTTGGGCGAGCACGTGACGAGAAGCTTATATTGTGTTGTGACGTCGGGTACAGTAGGAACTGAAGCTAGTGTTTAAAAACATACTGTAATTACTTTTTAAGGGAGCACTCACGCTTAGCAGCACATTTTCTAGGCTCTTGAGGGCTTGGCCTTTCATTTGATGCAAGGAAACGACAAATAAAAATGTTCGTGTCAGTACCCCTTTAAATGTTGAGCTATTAGGTAGTCTTACACCAGTATCTTTATTCTTGTGGAACACTTGGGTATCAGTGCAACAAATCAAAAAAGAAAAAAGTTAATCTAGGCACCTGCCATTTTTACAGTTAGGCTGCACATCTAGGCAGGTGTTACTATAACAAGAAAATTCTCCACTTTCATTTTGTTAATTACCAAAGAGGTACCGATAAATTAGCATTAGCGACAAATTAGCGATAAAGCATTAAATATTACTTTCAGGCAACATGTTAAGGTTAAAACTCAACAGCAGTGAAATTGTAGGAACACCAAAACAAATATCACAACAGCGCTACTACCCGTCCTTAGAATGTGCTACAAAATGTGTAAATGTCCCAGTTTAATATTCCAAAAGTGTTCCTCTAACCATTCAACTGTTAACTGGAATGCTGATGCATTTTTCAAAGTAGATTTTGGGCATGCATATCTCCAAAGTGTACAGGTAAGCAGACATAACTTCATTACTGCTCGGCTTTAATTTTGCAAGTGCCACATGCCTACTACAATGAACAATTCAAGAAAGTTGTTCACACATTTCAGGTTATTATTAGCAATGAAAAGGTATCTGGACGATTGTTTCTGAATTATAAAGACATCGCAAGTCACCAACCTACTCAGCCATCTAAGCTCCATAGAGCCAGACATTCAGTTCACTTGCGAGTGCGACAAAGATAGATCCCTTCCATTCCTTGATTTACTACTCAAGTGAACAGGAGATTTCCTAAGTTTCTCAGTCTACCACAAACCTACGCACACAGGCCGCTACCTGCACTTTAATTCAAATCACCATGCAAGCCACAAAGCGTCAGTAGTCAACAACACTTTGGTGAGAACGGAAACGCACTGCACATAAGAATCAGACAGAAGGAAAGAAAGGAACACCGTGTTCAACGAACTCCAAAAAAACGGCTACCCGCCCCATGTCATTCAGAAAGCAATCCAGCAGCAAAAAAGAAAAGTACTTCTAACGGATCCCCCAGCGTCCCCGCCTTCCCAGAAGCGCATCTCTCTCCCCTACGTGAAAGGCACCAGTGAAGCCATCAGCAGACTCTTAAAGAAGGAAGGCATAACGGTCGCACATGAACAAACCAACACAATAAATCTTCTTCTACTGAAACCCAAGGACCATCCACCAAGAGCGAGAGCGCAAGGCGTCGTCTATAAAATCAAATGTTCCGACTGCCAGGCCTCATACACTGGTGAAAGAAAAAACTTCACCGAAAGAATTAAACAGCACAAAAACGACGTCAGAACTGTTCTCAAGACAACGGAACCCCTTTGCAGAACACTCGGAAGATGGCAACCATAAGATTGCCTTCGAAAAAACCGAATTCCTAACACCAGATACTGACCAACAAAAACGGCTGTTACTGGAGTCGTGGTTCACCCAAAACACCGAAAACAACTTGAACCGTTGCAAAGAAAACCTGCCATCAGTATACATCCCCGGACTAACCACAGCAAGAAAAGCAAGGCAAACAGAGTCGGGAGTGAACTAAACCAGCCCGGGCCGCCCCCAGCCCATCAATTCCACGCAACCGCAGCAACCACAACACCTTCAACACTCTCAGCACCAAAGAAGATGCGCCTTCCCTCCTTCTCCCAAGCTGGCTCGTGAAAGAAGTTAAAGGTTGCACCTCAACACCTTCACTGTCACTCCCCCTGAAGAAGGAGTCAAGTTGATTCCGAAATGTCGGGAAATAAACCCATTTTTTGGTTGGAGCCCTTTGAAAGTCGTAATTTTGATTTATGGTAAATTTTGATACACAAATATGACTTACATCATGATTCACATGCATTTGCAAAGGATGCAAGCTTCCTGGCCAGACCTTGTATTCTGAAGCTACAAGAAATGTTGAACTGCACTTGAATGCAGCATATGGCCATTTAAAGTGGCTTACACTCTCATAAATTACAGGAAAGAATTTATTTATATTGAAAGGCTATAAAAGTATTCAACAAGCACATTGTTAGGCTACTTCCACATTGTACTGCCCCTGGGATATGTTATCATAATTGTTTTCAGAAGAGCTGAGAAGAATGTAACAAGCAAAACAACTAGTCTATACAAACATGCACACAAATACAGTCCAAACTTGTTATAACTGTGTACTGTGTGCAACTGTATACGACGCCAAGAATAATACCTTATGCAGTGAAGAATTTCTTACCTGTCTGGTGCAAAGACAGAGCTGTCAGTACGTTCTGTCCGTGAAGCTGGATTAGCTGCAGGGACAACTTTGTTCCGCCTGATGAGGATGGGGTGCTCAATCAACTCAGGAGGAGGTGACTGAAAGAAAAAATCAAGTGTTCAGATTTTTCAACTATATCCTATAAAACCAGGCTGCATAGCAAACCAGGCTGCACAGCAAACCAGGCTAGCAAGTGATGAGAAATTGCTGAACAGAGAATATTGCTGGAGCCAATGTTTTGACATGAGGACTTGTCTCTGTCAGGGCAGCAACTGCCATCCTTAGCAGCATGTTTACGTAGACATTGCTCCCTCTCACGTGACCTTAAATGTGGAGCAAGGGAAGTACAAGCTTGCACACAAAGAAGGAAAAAGAAAGAAAGAAGGGGATGAAGAGATTGGCATGACAAGTGGTGGATCACTGTTGCATAGTAGGGGAGGAACAAAAATTTAAAAAAAGGAGGGGGGGGGGGAATACTTGGGGCGTATAGTATATCAGTTCCTGTCATTTTGACAGAGGGGGAAGAAGCATGGTGCTGAGCCTTGAGCTTGCTAGGGTATACAGATAAGCCATGATCCTGCTAGAGTACTAGAGTATACCAGGTTTGGTCATGCTGTGAGAGAGAGAAAGGGGGGGGGGGGGCATGGTATTTATAAATGAGGGGTTAACGAGGAGGTTTTTGGGAAAAGTACAATGGCACCGTTTTCTGCAAACCTAGCAAGACCATGGCTTAGCTTGCATTCAAGTCTTGAATATGTACCAACTTGCCTCACTTTCGGTGCTCTTGGAAATTATTCTATGAGGGAGGCATGTACTTATAATGACCAGGTGCCAAAAATAAAAACATTTTTGCCACACAGGACTGGTTGAGGTTTGCACGTATGTAACCCACTTGTGATGTAATTGCGAGCCTCAACCAATTGCGTAGGGCAAAAATGTTTGTTCATTTTTAGAATAGGTAGAAGATCCTGGCCCTGGTCAGTTTGTTTACAATAAATGAAGTAAATTGGGGCACGGCATCATCTCAAGAAGTCAAGGGAAAGAGAAAGTAGCAAAGTTCCTGCATGGTGCATACCAGATGAAGAGCCCTTAATCAGTGCAGCAATTAACCTCACTTTCCTTCCTCATGTTTTTTTTTCACTTGTACAATCATTTCTGCAATTGGCACAATACAAAAGCTATGTGGTGTTTCTTCTTTTTTTTATTATTATGATGTATAGTGCTTGCAGAGTGATGACACTCATGAACAGCATGGGACAATATTTTTTTCCTGAGGAGGTTTTGAGTTCACACTGAGGTTGCCATTACAGCCAGTTGTCCAAAGCATGCTTTTCTCCCCGCCACTCATACATGCATCACAACGTTAGAAGGATCCTCAATATCAAAGAAGTGAAAATAAATTGGCATTGGCACTAGGAATGCAACTTTTCAAGTGCTCACTGATAGTGCAGCCAGTGTTTATCTGAGCAAACAGGGGTTATTGAAGCCCACAACAGTGATGAACTGATGAATCTACCAAGCTCCAGGATCTCGCTACTTTGTGGAATAAATTTGCTGAAAGTGTCGCGGAGTGAGGTAATGCTTGTAGGAACAAAAAACTTCTTTTGCAAGGTTTACTTCTCATCTTGCTGAGTGGATGGCTATCAAGACAATGCACCCAATGTCTATCAAACTGAACCTTGCAGACTACAGGCAGACATGGGATGACTGTTACTACTGATGATGGTGTTGACTTCTCAGAGAACACTTCTGATGAAATTATCGGACAGTTGCAACAACCACTATGCATCATGGGGCCTAGTTATGAGGATAACCAAGCAGCAGAGAGGAAGAAAGAGACTATAGTCGTATACAACTTAAGAAGTCCAGAGAGGCCCTGCCCAGACGACTGAAGCGCGGCAGCCGATCACCTCAGGAACTAAAGAAATAGTCCCACTCATGCACTCGGCAATGTTCTCCGAAGGCGGGGTCACCAGCCGTCCAGCTCATTACGTCAGCCTGAAGTGCGCACCCATTGGTGCAGGCGGAAATGCCGCGGGCTTCTAAAGTTGTATCCGACTATAGGAGAGGGCATAGTATCAAACAGCTAGTCTCGGCAAGCCAACCTCCTTCGATATCACCCCTCCATGTTTTGTGTACACTTGTGCAATTTGTTCATTGACTTTTAAGTAGGTGTTTTGTGGTTAGCAGACTTTACAAGGCATTGTTTCGTTTGCAGCAACTTTTACAACGTCCTCAACATGATCACTCTACTTCTCCCATACTCTCTGCACTTTCGGCAGCTAGATATTGGCGCTTGCCTATGAAGTGGTTAGTGCTCATTTCCCATGAACATTTCCTTCATGTATTCGACTGCCAGGCTTTAAAACTGTCATGGTGATGTTCTTTCCTAGTCTATTTTTGTTTCTCCATGCCAAAATGCCTGCGAGCTCCTAGCTCTTCCCTACAGTGGTTTTGACATGTACTGTCTAAAGTGCAGCATAGCCTCACTTAGGGACCTTGTACGTGAAAAAGACTTGACCTATTGCCATGTACACAGACACATCCAACTTATTTACCAGGTCAACACAACTGGAAAACACATGAACAATGTACAGTAAAACCTCATTAATTCGAACTTAGTTATTTCAAAATGCCGCATAATTTGAAGGATTTCTGCGGCCCCGTATTTTGCAATGTAAATTTGAGTGGATAATTTGAAGCGGCAGTCAGTACCAACCCGGTTAATTCAAAAACTTTGGGTGCCATGCGCCAATTCCTGATCCCAATTTAGCCGCAAATCGGCAGAAACGATGGCCCTTAGGAGCCACAAGTGAAGCATCCCAGCCTCATGGGAGACCAGCGCTGGATAGGTGGCGCGCTGAAAAAGGGCCCCTGGCGGAGAGTCGCGATATAACACAGCCGCTCGCGCCCAGACGGCGGGCTGCAGTGTATCGCGGTGAGCGCACGCACGTGCGCCGTTCCTGCGATATTGGCGCGAACAGTTCGAACAGCCATTGCGTCAGTAACGCTGCACTGTGGTTTAGAAAAAAATAAGTTCGTCTGAAGGCAACTTTCACAGCAAAAGCGCTGGGAAACAGACAGACGCTCTACAAAGCGGACTACGTCTAAGCACACGGCGTCCAAGAGACAGTGCTGTGCCGCGATGGCGACTCCCTCGTCATCATTTTCTGGCTGCGTGCTGTGATTTGTGTCAAGTTTCTGCTGGCTGACAAGCCTCCATTGTTAAGTCCGTGCTGCGTCGTTACCACGCTGCCCAATTCTGAAGTAAAAAAAAAAAAAAAATAGAGGCAAGGGGTAGTCGCGTCGTTTTTTTTTTTTTTCTGCCGTGGTATATATGCCCAGTCCACGGTATGTATGCATGCGGAGGTTGATCAAGCAAACCGCCGTGGTAGCACAGCACGTATGGTGTCGCGCTGCTATGCTCGAGGGTGCGGGATAGAATCCCGGTCACGGCTGCCGCATTTCGACGGGGGCGAAATACAAAGAACACCCGTGTACATAAATTTATGTGCACATTAAAGAACCCCAAGCGGTCAAAATTAATCCTGATTCTCACATTACGACGTGGCTCATAATAATACCATGTTTGGCACGTAAAACTCTCGCCATTATCGATGTTGATTAAACACCTTTATTGTAAGTAGACACAGGCACGCGAAAAAAAAAAGAAAAAGTACTTAAGGTGAATTAAGCGACGAGTTGAAATCCAAGACATTTGAAACTTCTCTAGCGAGGCATAAATTCCGATGTCACTTCGCAGAAAGAAGCTTTACCGCATCGGCTGACTGCAGAAATCTAAGCTTCGAGTAGTCCGCTGCTTTATTCCCTAACAAGAACCCTGTCTGCAGCACAACCCGCCACGATGGTGTAGTGGTTATGGTGCTCGACTGCTGACCCTGAGGTCGCGAGATCGAATCCCGGCCGCATTTTTGATTGAGGCGAAATGCTTGAGGCCCGTGTACTTATATTTAGGTGCACGTTGAAGAACCCCAGGTGGTCGAAATTTCCGGAGCCCTCCACTACGGCGTCTCTCATAATCATATCGTAGTTTTGGGACGTAAAACACCGACAATTATATTATACTATGTGTGTAGCACAAATTATGTTAAACGGAGGCATCTCAGCGTTGTGTGCGTATTTTTTTATAACAGTTCAGCGGCTTAGGCTAACGTGCACCCGCACACATCTTGTACGCAAGGAAGATTTTCTTCTAAGTACCTGTTTGCAAATAATGCATACTACTTGCCTATCGTATCATTCACTTCACGTGGTGGCTTCAGAATGAGCTTAGTGGTGCTGCAGTAGTCAGATGAAACAATTGTTACAGATGCCGTATGCTGCATAATATGCTCGCTTTATCTGCGGCAAAACACCGGCTAAATTCTATTCTTTGGCCCTGGTTTCCACTGGTAGCCGTCTTCACCATCGAATAAATCTAGCAGACACACGCAATTCGGTTTAGAAACCAGCGCGACGCCACTTGAGAAGAGAGCAAAAGCAGAACATACGCTGCTCGCCTGACTGCCTGGATGCAACGCCGCCTCAGTTTTTATTCATGTGGCTTAGAAGGAAAAACATAGAAGGATACGTCCTCCCTCATTTCTACGTATGGTGGCACTTGAATACGCAACAGCAGCGCCAGCGTCCTTTTGTTTTCTTTCGGCGATCCGCGCCCGTATCGCCTCTACCAGTCGCCGCTCTCGTTCGCAGGAGCGGCTGGGATATGCGCACTTTGACCACCAGGGCGGCGCTGCCCGTACCGCGGAAACTCGAGCGCTGGTTCCCTATTGCTGCCAGCACATGAAAAAAAAAAAAAGCGGTCTCGTGGTCAGCTGAAATGTGCACCTGTGGAAAAGAATATGTGCTTCATTGCAACACAGCAGTGACACGCGGGCCGCATGATGCATGCTTCTCGCAACGTCAGCGCGTCATGATTTACCCATTCTTTCTGGGAAAACAGAGAAATTAATAAAGGACGGTCTGATGGAATTCACGATGTATGCAAACCTCTGACTGGCGGTCGTTCCGGCAATTCGCGCACTTGCACTGCTGGCGGAGTACTTGCCTGCAACACCTACTTCGAAAACTCAGTTCAAAAGCTTCAATGATAATCTTTTCCACCTAGAACAGATCGCGAATTCCGTCACAGTGGTCATTAAATTTTTTATTATACCAGAAAGAATGGGCAAATGGTCGCATCATGACGTGCTGATGTTGCGAGGAGCAGGTGACATGCTGCCCGCGTGTCAACACTGTGTTGCAGTGAAGCACGTCTTCTTTTCAGCAGGCGCACATTTCAATTCACCACGAGACTGTTTTTTTTTCCTTTCTTTCCTTTTTCTTGCGCTGGCAGCAGCGAGGCCCACCGTTTACCCGGTTTAGCGGCAAAATTGGGACCGGGTATTGCTGGAAAACATAACCCTTGGAGCTGCAAACTAGCAGGCACAGCAAACGACGACTTCTGATTACTTCCAGTAATTCAAAGTTCCTTGCATCCCGCTTTTTGCATGTTTGGTTAATTCGAGAACCCACTTAATTTGAAGATGTTTCGCAGCCCCAGTGACCTTGAATAAACGAGGTTTTACTGTACTGCTTGATGCCAGTGTAAGAGCAATGCATGGCATTTTCAGTATTAGTGAGGCCTTTCTGTGCCTTGCTCTGTTCTCTAACTAAAGTTTTGAGGTGAAGTCCTATTTAGCATAACGATTTTCTGATATATTGAACACATTTTCCGATATATTGAACACATAATTTCAAATCGAATACCTAGTTCAAATAGAATACATTCCATATTAGAGAGAAAAATGAGCATTTTTGGCATGACACAACTTACTTAGTACACAGTATTTTTAAGAACTAGAACAAGGCTTGTGTGAATGTCACCTTTTTGGTTCGAAGCAAAGTAGAAGCAACCGTGAATAGCACCAGGATTAGAACAGCAGTAGGGTACAAGTTATAAGCGGTAAAATACACGGCAAAATTTAAAATTTGCTATCCACTTTTAAACTTATATAGATAAATAAATAATAATCGGCAATGTGGATTTCCCCTGGATACCCCAGATAGGTGGTTTCACAGTATAGCAACCTCATGCTGCAGTGGAACCATCTTTCCATGGAGGTTACATGTGGTAAAAAAAAAACATCTATTCGTTCGTTTCGAATACATCAAAATTTAGGAAATTTCAAATTCATGTCGAAGTGAATTTGAATACTATAATATTCGTTCAAATTATTCGAAGCGCTTAAATATTCGCCCGTGCCACATTTTTTGGATTTAAGGTTGTAACAGCAGCAAGACTGTCAACCAATACATATGCCATTGCTGTTTCTTCTGGCTCTTCCTATTCCGTATCTTATAACCACGCTCTTGTGTCCTATTTCTTATCTACCTTATAATAGTTGTTTAGGTTCGAATGTTTTTAATGCATGCTGGCTTACAGCTAGCACCTAAGAAAATGATTTATCAAAATTATACTTACTGCTTTGCCATAGTTCTCTTCAATGTGCGCCTTCAGTTTCAAATACTTCTCCTGCATGTGTGAATGGTATGGCTGAAGGCTTTCTGGGGCCTTGTCTCGGTGGATTTCTATGCCAGCCTCCAAAAGTGGTATCTGTAGAAAAGACAAATGGTGTCTGCAAAGCTATGGCAAGGGCAAAATAAAGCACCAGCTCACATAATGTGCATAAAATGGCTCATATAAAGCAGGCCCACTGAAACGGCAGCTAAGTTCCCACTGGCTGCGATGCCAAGTCACGTGCGTGCCTTGACCGAATACAACAGGGAACAGGGAACATTTGCTGCCATGCTGGCGCACCAGAAGGGGTGATGAGCATTGCCACATCACACTCGCTCTTGGAAGCCTGTGTTAGTATCCGCGCATTCCTTGTCTGCACAATCTCTTGCCCACTGAATAAATTCGAAAGCTTCAGACCTATGACCCCATGCTTAGAAGCTTGCAGTACCATGTCTCTCTTATCTAGTGGGCTAAACAGGTGCCTCCTAGATAGCAGGCCTGTGCACTCTACTTCACGACCTCATACTACTAGGTATGAAACTTTGACGTCAACGCTTTCATCATGCCCACTTCACAATGAAAATTTCAGTCCAAGTACCACGACGTGATAAAGCAGAGTACACAGGCCTGCTACGTACAAGGCGCTGCACATGGTCCGTATTTCTCTCTCTGTCCCTCTTCACCCCCATTTGGCTTAGCAGTTACACATGCCTGCCAGCTTTGGCGGCCACTGCTTCTGCGGTCTCTCATTGTGCTGGCACCGCAGCATGCTGCTGCTTGCTGGCTCAGGCACCCGTCGGACATTCCTGCTTTTGCATTCACATCTCCTAAGGAGTGCTTAGGTATCCTCATATATCATTACAGCATAGATAAATAACTCTGAACATGACAAGGTAGAATAACAAGACTGCAGCACGCCTCATTCTGAGCTCCTTTTTTGGCACATAACCAAACAAGACAAAAGTTCAAAGGAAAATGGAGGCCTGAAGTATTAACATAAAGAAAGCATTATAACTTTTTCAGTTAGAATTCATTTGTCATCAGCTATACTACAGATGTCCATTAAACAATTTGTCAAGTGGGAACCTCACTAAGCATTTAACATAAAGAACAAAGAAAGATGTTTTAGATACGAAGCATCTCTTGCTCAGGGGTATGTTCCGCGGCGTCGGCCTGGGCGTCCGCACTCACACTACGCATGCGCAACTCTCCTCCTTCCCTCTCTCCAACAGCTGCGCGTTACTCTCTCCACTTCTCTCCCAGCACCTGCTTGCGCTTCTCCTGCGTTCTCGCTTCTGCTCTCGCGGCGCATGCGCTACTTTCCTCCTCTGTCTCCTCTCCTTCAAGCGGGTAGAGTGCTGCACGCGTTGTCCAGCGCTTGCTTCGGTTGACTCCGTTGAAGTGCGGGCTCGACATACCGAAATTCTCTCCTGCGCAACGCCGCGATGAGTGCCAGTGCATGCGCGTCCCCTCCCCTTCTCTCTCCTCTCCTACGCTGCCTCTCTCTCGCGCGCCTGTCGACCACGTTCCCCGCTCGCCTTGTGAGAATTAACGGCCAGGCTAGAGGGAAAGCATGACACGCGTAGTGTTCCTCTTCGCGTTCCACGACGCGAGGTCGGTAGCATGCCCAACGAATGCCAACGGAAAGCGATCGTGCAAGTGCTCTGGCTTCGCATCGCCTCATGGTCCCCTTTAGCGGGAAATGGTGTCATTTTTTTCATCTTTATTTACTTCAACAGGTGAAAACAATACATCTGCATTAGATAGTAACCTGGCTGACACCACAATAAGGCTTCCCTAATGGCATCTTTACAGGCCCGCCATAATTTATGACTGAGGTAACACTCACGACTCTCATTGTTTCATATTCTATTTTACCTGGCAGGCAATGAGCTCCTTTAGCCTGTTGATTCCATCAATACTTGATCTGTTTGCTTCCAGGTACTCTGGAGTGAAGAATGCCTGAAAAAAAAAAATCAGTATAGTCACTTCATACATTCCTCATCAGAAGAAGCAAGTCATGCACAGCTTTCTACATTTTACACAGACACCACATGAAACAAAGAAATTATTGTCCTGAGTTTTTTTTGTGCTGGTATAGCCAGGCAAACTATTTTATTTTGCTGAACAATTTTGTAGACATCTATGTTCAACTTTCAGCAACTCAAGCAGAACAAATCCTGATGCAACTTGTACAATAAAAAAGCAATCCTACCAGGGCCGTGCCCAGGAATTTTTTTCGGGGGGGGGTGTTTGTGTGTAGAACGGCTACATTTGGCAACTGGTGGTCGCTGTGAAGGTGTGCTAATATTTTAGCATCACCCAAAAAGTTAAAGCACGACAAAATATCGGGGGGTGTCAGAACCCCCTCAACCCCCCCCTTGGTTACGGCCCTGAATCCTACCATCATGGAATTCACTTATTAATAGCATGTGACAACCTAGCATCAATTTCATTCATTCCATTTCTGACAATCACTCACAAAACATTAAGACCATTGCACAAAAAAACTGTGGGACACAAATGCCACACAAACTCTTACCTTCTCATAATTGCCAATGCCTCCATTGACTGCAGCATCCACAATGCCGCCCAGCAGCATGCTCAATGGGTTCAAGGCAAGGCTTGGGTCTGCCCTGTGTTGCAGCACCATGTCCCTGATCTTGGTGTTGGTGGCTTCCATAGTCTCAATCGCATTCTGCAGTGGGCTGACCTCAACAGTGTGAACCCTAATCACAGCAAACCAGCGAAGGATACCAGGAAGCATGTAGGCAGTTTCTAATGTGGTCCGCTCAAGCCAAATGTTGCCGATGTCATTGTCGGAGTCTTTCTCGCCTCGCCGCAGGGGACGTGAATAGGTGAACTTGCTCACCTCATTCACCTAAATAAGAAAAACCAAACATTAGCCTTTCCCTAAAGTACTGTAACCATTCCTCCTTTGAAAAAAGACACAATGAGAACAACACAGACATAAACAAACAGCCGAATGGTACAGAATATTGAGAATGAAATTTCTTTTTAAAGAATGTACCGAAATTTGAGAATAAAACAAGCTTGTTCCTTTAGAAAACGCAGTTCTTACAACAATACAGTTTCATTTCCTTTCAACTAGGACTCTTGATCTGGCAGTTATAAATGCCTTAGACCAAAGAATACATGCACAATCCGATTTAGGCACAGTAACACAGATAATTACTTTGTAGTTATTAGATATGCTTAATAAAGTCCATTTAAAGCTGTTGGACTTTCTACAGCTGGAAAAAGAAAAACTACACACATAACCTTGGCGCGAACAGTGACACTACAATGGATATGCTTGTCTGCAAGTTATAAAAGTTTTATCATACGGAGTATCACGTAAATACTACAAGCCTTTCCTATTCTGTACAAAACTTGACAACACACTCACCCTGTAGTACTTGAGGATCTGCTCAAGGACAGGTTTATTCTGAAAGCGCTGGGGGTTGTTCATCACAGGATCTACCTTGTTTATCTGAAGGTACTGGGACTGTGATTCAGTGACATCATTGCCAGGAATAGTCAGCTTGGTCAGCAGTATGGCATTGGGAAATTGGTTGAGCAGCCTAGTGCTGAAGTCACTCAATCGCTCATACTCTTTTCCTCTGTACACAAAAACCTAGTAGGGAAGAATTTAAGGCACTGGTATTAGTGCTTGTACGCAAAAAAAAAAACCCTTATGCTGCATGTATTTGACAAATTAGTTCCTTTATATGCTCACTTTCATGCATGTAGAAACTCTGTGCGCAGGTTTGTCTCGGTATTCAAGCTGCAGCTTGATACCAGTGCAGAGGTGCCACTTAGGTATCATAACTGTGCCACAGGATCTGAATTGGGCTTAACAAGGTGTCACATGTAGCACAAAGTCCAGAATGCACTTTAATGATGTTACTGCTATTGGGTTGTCCCAGAAGAGGCTTTTCTGACTTTGGCACATCGTCAACAGTACTAATTCATTGTATAAGCCCAAAGTTTACGAAAAGAGCTGCAGAAATAGTACTTATTGTCAACTGTCATCATTAGCTGTAAAAAAATACAGTTGAACCCTTTTATAAGAGACACTGATGTAAGAGACAATTGGGTATAAGAGACACCAGTGTGCCTACATCAAAACAGGGGTTGATCAGAAAATGAGAACATGGTACCGAGAGACAAGAACTGCGCCCGAGTGCATGTCTCTTTTAAAGGGGTTCAACTGTATATATAAAGAAACAAGAAAGCTGCATGCTGGTGTGGAGGCAACTTCGAATTATCACAAACACCACTTATACTTGAAGGAGGTGAAACATTTTTTGTAGTAGAAGATTCATGACGCAATGCCCTCGAGTAGCAAAGCTATTCTATGATTATTCAAAAATGTGCTTCAGGGCCTCTTTAAGAAGCATTCAACAACAATTGATGTCCTTTCATCCACTGAAAGAAAACAAGAAGCATAAATTTGCACTTTCATCAACACACTCACAATAAACAATGAGTTGATGCATTAGCTTCACAAGTAAAATGTGAAAACAACTGCAGCTAACACACACACACACACACACACACACACACACACACACACACACACACACAGAGGGAGAGAGAGAGAGAGACAGAGAGAGAGAGACAAAAACAAAAGGGACAAGTTCTAAATTGAACAACATGCAGACTTCCTGAGGCAGTTGCTAGGCACGGAGACAGAAGGAAAGTTCCCGTGCATGGCCTAGTGAGACAGCGATACATGAAATGATACCGCCATGGCCATAGAAAGGGGGGGATTCAATCCCCCTCCCCCCCACCGGAATTTTAAAATTTTGCATGTGTATATAAATTGAACAACATGCAGACTTCCTGAGGCAGTTGCTAGGCACGGAGACAGAAGGAAAGTTCCCACGCATGGCCTAGTGAGACAGCGATACATGAAATGATACCGCCATGGCCAGAGGAAGGGGGGGATTCAACCCCCCCCCCCCCACCGGAATTTTTAAATTTTGCACGTGTATATATACATGCACACATACTAATGCACAAACATACATACACCCACCTCCCCAAAATATTTCTGGCTGCGTCTCTGCATATTGCATAGGTCAGAAAGATTACAGACAAGAAAGAACTTGCCCTGCTCCACTCGTTTTATTTTTTAATTTTTTTGATGCTGCAGCCTTATCCCATTATGCACCAACACGACCAACTTACCACTATATCTTTACACGTCCTTGTTACAACGTTGTCATTAAGTGAAAAAACAAAAATACGAGTGGACTAATGACATTCCAGTTAGGATTTCCCACAGTTCAGAGCAGGCCCTTACAACTATACAGCCTATTACAACATTCAATAACCTGTTGATGACTTATGGTGTCAAGTGCAAAGTTCACACAATCTAGTTACGAAGAGTTCAAAGCCTCTGCATACGATAGCAGAAAGACAACAGTGCTGTTTTAACCAGCAGCTGACATGATTTTGGTATAATACAATTTACACCAAAATCATGTTGACCACGTACACAATGCTTGGTAAATACAGTAAAGATGGCTACACAAAGTAATGGATATTTTCTTATTTGCACAGATGTTACAGTGCTCAGTGACTGAAATAAGATAACCAGCCCACACGGCGGCTGGCACTTTTCATATTGCTAGTGAGCATAGGCTGATCGTTGGCCATATGCAGTCACAATGAGTCACAAAGACCCTCACTTTTATTGTATACTAAAATGCTCAGTGAGTGCTGGCAACATCATTGTGCACCCAGTGCACACCACTGGTGCAAAAACTACCAGCCACCATGTGGGCCAATTATTGCAATTGGGCCATTTGTACTGTGAAACACTGCACATTATAAAGTCTAGTATGAGGGCCACACTTTCTTTCATAAATTTTGGGCTGACTTTTTTTAGGTGTAGCCCATACATGAGCAAAAAAGCAAATGCTTTGAAAAGGCAACACGAACGCCACCGTGTTTGACTACTTTTTTGGAAGTGTGTTTGACCTCCTTTGGTATTCTATTCATCATTGTCACAACAGAATGCTGCAGTTGAACACCCATGTACTTTTTGGGCCACGCAGGAGCAATTACGTACGCACAAAGTGTGGAAAGCTTTGCGTACATGGTGTGCACATGTGGCAGTGTGCAGCTGTCTTTAACAAAGACTGCGTGGCTAAAAAGTGTGATGCTGCAAACTGTGTAATGCTGGGAAATGAACTCCGTGATAATGTTAACAATTCAGTCAAAGAGCTTCCAGCCACATGTTCATTAACTATAATTACAACCAAAGAGGAGACCCAAACGTATCCACATACTACACAATGGTAGTGCATAAAGGTACCAGCATGGGTGTCAGCAGGATTTCGTCTTGAGGGGGGCAAACTCATGTTGCATCGCGGCAGGGAAGGGTGTGGGCAATCGCCTGCTTTGCACCCCCTTGCTGACGCTCATGGGTACCAGTGATAATGAGATGTGCACGTGTGAAAAGCTGGTGCAGCCCCCCCCCCCCCCAATACATCAATACACCGTAAAATCCTGAGCAAGTGCCCCCCCCCCCCTTCTTCGGGAGGTTTCAAATACGTGGCCTCTTCTTCCCTCCCACTATTTTCACTGTTTCATTCGCTGCTTTTATTTGCCCAATGAGGACGAATGAAAACAGTGAATGCATGTGTATTCAATAATCATTTCATTAGAAGCATGGGTGTGCATTTATTCTTAGTGGCTCTTCCACCGCCACCTTAAATTTTGATCCATGACCGAGCAAGGGCCCTAGCTCCAAATCTTGTCAAATTCTCCTTCATTGTAGGGGGGGCGCTGGCACTGGATTTTACGGTACTTTTTCTTAAATATTTATGCTCTAATATAGTGGTGCAGCTTATACACCGAAATATATGACACCACTATAGGCAATATAGTATGACCTAAATACTTCTCAGTGACATGTAAGATACCGTGTAAATGCAGCTCACCTTATTTTGAAGAAAGGCTGGGAAATTGCGCCCATAGTAAGCAACTCGAAAGTACTCAGGTTCAGGTCGCAGTTGGCGCATGATGTTCTCATAGAAGGTAGCGATGCGTGCATGCAGAGAGCTCAGCTGGGCATAGTCAAATGTCTCATTCTCATACTGTGCCAACAGCTCCTTGCTCAGCGTGATGCCAGCCTCCCAGAGCTTGCCCTTGTCAAAGTAGTCGAGAATATCATGGTAAAGGCGCTCTTTGAGCTCCCGGTTAGTCTCACACTGTGGATATTTAGCACTACGCAAGAGGCTTGGCAAACTCTCATCTGACCAGCGCAGTAGCTTGGCGTGTAGCTGCAATGTAAAGGCTGCCTCTATGTAGTTGTCACACTCCAGGTGCAGGTCACAGAGTTTGTGCAAGTATCTTATGTACATTTCTTGCCGGTTGATTTCATGGTAGAACTCCTGCAAGAAACACATTCAATGTTTTTAAGATACATGCCTATGCCTTCCACAATAAGGAAACACAACTAAGACAAACTGCAAGCAGGAAATCCATAAAATGTTAGTTTTTACAAGACAGCCAGAGTTGAAAATGTGAATTTTCAAGTGTTATGCTCTGGAGTGGCTTCAGGCATATTGTGAATATTGTGTGAGCACAATATTCACAATATAATTTATTTTAAACAGATAGTAAAAACAGCTTGCTTTGAAATCATATTCCGTGTTTCCTTTATTTCCCACATATTTCTTTCTTTGACAGATAAAAGCCCTAGCCTTAGTTTATGAAAATTAGAACTCTGACATAGTAAACTACCATAAAAGCGAAACTACCATAAAGATGAATTCTTAGATATACCGAACAATATGGGATTGTTTGGTTGGTTTTCTATAGACTCAAAGTAACATAAAACTGCTTAATACAAAATGCTTCATGGTTAGGACAAACTTTCATAGTGATTGCCACCACTGGGCATATTCACTTCTCAGAATTCTGGTCTTGATAGGAAATGACTAGGCTCGTGCAAATACTCGAGAACTGCGAATAAGCGAATGAATATTACAGTATTCGAATTCGCTTCGAAACGAATTTAAATTCTTGAAAATTTCGAAGTATTCGAAAGGAACGAATAGACATATATAAACCGCATGCAACCCCCTGTAAAGGTGGTTTCACTGCAGTGGAGGGGTGCTACGCCGTGAATACACCTATCCAGGGGAAATCCGCACTGCCGCGAAGCCCCACTTCAAAGTTGAATGAACATACAGTGAAAGCTCGTTAATTCAAAGTCACTGGGACTGTAAAAAATCTTCTAATTAAGCGGGTTTTCGAATTAACCCAACATACAAAAAAACATGGCTGGTCCCTCTGTCATAGGAATCGGTATAACACGAAAGTAATATGTGTCTTCACAGATGTAGTTGAGCGCTTGTGCATTGTTTTGCCCCCAGGGCGAAGGAATGAATGCTATAGCAACAAGTTGTAACGTCACGCGCAGAACGACAAGCAGCTCGAAACTTGCAACGCGCTGCTCGAGCAGAAAGGACACACTGAACGAACATACAGGGATGAGCGCAAACTAACAACTCTCACAGCTCGACAGTTAAAGCGCGCTGGTCAAATACAAAGGAGGACGCACGAAACGAACGCACAAGTATACACAGGATGAGTGCGAACTGTCACAGATGTAACTTATTTGTTTGTGAGCAGTGCGCTCCTTTCGCAAAAGTGGCTGCTGCGGGAGCGAAGTGACCTTCGTGCTCTCTGTAACTTCAACGCAACTTTGGGGTGAGAGCGCAAGACGTACATAAGCGCGCGCGCACGTGCGACCACGCCCTGTAGAGGTGCACGATCATCTCAACACGTGGGGTAACGACCTTTAAAGCGCGCCTTTCGAGCCCTTCGCGCCATCTCGCTAGTGATAACGAAAACACGCTGATACCCCGATCTCTGAGTACAGCCACCGGCAAATGGTGTATATAAATAGCACGCCGTTAGTATGATTAAGAATGTGCTGTCTGTGGCAGAATCGTTTCGCGCTGCACGCTTGGGATCGAGGGGTCGTAAGTTCGACTCCCCGTGACGGAACTTTTTCTTCTAGTTTTTTCTTTGCCACATGTTAGTCTTTATATTTTACAACGTGACATATCCGTGACAGAAATGCATCAGTGGAGCTGTGGTGGACCCCGGCATAAAACACTTTTGTGTTAAAAAGCGGGATGCAAGGAACTTTGAATTACTGGAAGTAATCAGAGGTGGTCGTTTGCTGTGCCTGCTAGTTTGCGGCTCCAAGTGTTGTTTTCCAGCAATACCCGGTCCCAATTTTGCCGCTAAACCGGGGAAACAGCGGGCCTCGCTACTGCCAGCGCAAGAAAAAAAAGAAAAGGAAAAGAAAAAACGGTCTCGTGGTCAACTAAAATGCGCGCCTGCGGAAATGACGTGCTTCACTGCAACACAGTGGTGACACACGGGCAGCACGTCGCCTGCTCCTCGCAGGTTCAGCGAGTCATGATGCGACCATTCACCCATTCTTTCTGGTAAAATAAAGAATTTAATAATGACCAGTGTGACGGAATTCGCGATGTGTTCCCGGTGGAAAAGATGGTCATTGAAGTTTTCGAAATGAGTTTTCGAAGTAGGCGTTGAAGGCAAGTACTCCGCCAGCAGTGCAAGTGCACCAAGTGCTGGAACAACCGCCAATCGGAGGTTCGCACACATCGTGAATTCCGTCAGACCGTCCTTCATTAATTTCTTTATTTTCCCAGAAAGAATGGGTAAATCATGACGCTCTCACGTTGTGAGAAGCATGCGTCATGCTGCCCGCGTGTCACCGCTGTGTTGCAGTGAAGCACTTCTTTTCCGCAGGCGCACATTTCAGCTGACCACGAGACCGCTTTTTCTTTTTTTTCTTGCGCTGGCAGCAGCGAGGCTGGGATGCTTCACTTGTCACTCATTAGTATCGCTAGAGTGCATTGCCTTGTGGCTCCTAAAGGCCATCGTTTCTGTGAATTTGCGGCTAAATCTGAATCAGGAATTGGCACATGGCACCCAAAGTTTTCGAATTAACCGGGCTGGTACTGATCGCCGCTTCAGATTATCCATTCAAATTTACATGGCAAAATACGGGGCCGCAGAAATTCTTCGAATTATGCAGGATTTCGAAATAACCGAGTTAGAATTAATGAGGTTTTACTATATTACCCTCACATTGATTCATCATTTTTTTAAGTTTAAAAGCTTGTTATATCGGCTTATATGCTCCAGGTATAGTAAATTTTAAAACGTAACATATTTTACAGGTTATCACTTGCATTCTACCGAAAGTCAAATCCTGCTACTACTCAAAGTTGCTTCCACTTCCCATTGAACCAAAAAGAATGACATATGCATATACCTCGTTTCAACTTTAAAAATATTGCGCTAGTTAGTTGGGTCATGATAAATATGCTCATTTTTCTTTACAATATGTTATATATACTATTCAAATTCGCTTCGAAATTATTCGACCAAATCACTATTCACTTCGGACCTAAAATTTACTATTTGCACAAGCCTAGAAATGACGTCACTGTCACACGTTCATGGACTATGCCAAATTCCAGAGAGCTCAAAGGCCAAATCCATGCTGTTGAAATCATCATAGTGTCATAAAAGAAGACAAAGATTTCTTCATACGTGAAGGCATACTGATTTGCACAACAACTGCAAACTATTGCAGGTTGGGTAAAACCAAGCAAGTGCGGTTAAAACAACCTCTTTCAATCAAGCAGAGTCAAATAAACGCTCCTTTCATAATTACCTTCCCATTGTAAACTGACTTCATTCACTGTTTTCACATAACATATTTGGAGACTCCTGGCATGTTGTCACTTCTTAAGACTAAGAAGTTTTAAGCAGTTTGTTTTAAAGGAAGTCTACTGTATTCCCAAAAAGTTCCAGTAAATACAAATAAATATCCTACTACTCCAAGTAAAAGAGTGACTTTAAAATAATTCACACTTCCTTTCTTGTGCAGCATGGTGTCTCCTCAAAAAGTTTAGTTTTACATTCAAACAGAGAATACTAAAAAGGTGCAGAAACACGCAATAATTAAATGTCAAAAACTTGTTCATTTCAGTAAGTGACAGGTGACCTCCAAGACCTCAGCCGCTGACACGTAACTGCTCTAACCTTGCTTCATCATCATCATCATCATCATCAGCCTGACTACGCAACCACAGGGCAAAGGCCTCTCCCATGTTCCGCCAATCGACCCGGTCCTGTGCTTGCTGCTGCCACGTTATACCCGCAAACTTCATTTCATCTGCCCACCCAACTTTCTGTCTCCGCCTCATGCGTTTGCCTTCTTTAGGAATTCAGTCAGTTACTCTTAATGACCAGTGGTTATCTTGCCTACGCGCTACATGCCCTGCCCATGTCCATTTCTTCTTCTTCATTTCGACAAAGATGTCCTTAACACCCGTTTGGACCCTGACCCACTCTGGTCTCTTCTTGTCCCTTAAGGTTACACCTATCGTTTTCCTTTCCGTTGCTCGCTGCATCGTTCTCAGTTTCAGTTGAACTCTCTTTGTAAGCCTCCAGGTTTCTGCTCCATAGGTGAGTACCGGTTAAGATGCAGCTGTTATATACCTTCCTCTTAAGCGATAGTGGTAAACTACCATTCATGATTTAAGAGTGCTTGCCGAATGTGCTCCATCCTATCTTTATTCTCCTAGTTACTTCAGTCTCATGGTTCGGCTCCGCGGTTACTACCTTTCTTTACAAATATGTCTACTTAGCACAGGTAGTAACCACACTTGCTTACTTACTAACCTTGCTTACTTTTGTTATACTGAACAAAAATTGCTTCAAATACAAAGAAAAGACATGCTTCGTGAAGGAGATGGTGACAGGCATTGAGCAAGATTATTAAAACTGGCATATTTCTTGGCAAATTTTTCATAAACCAAGTTATATAGTAAGGAGTGCCAAATAATATTCAATGAACACAAATCAGTAGCAGTAACAGCATGTGTATTCTACTACACAACTCTGCTTTTAGGTTTCATTAGCATGCACTCGTGAAATGTCAATGCTGCTGAAAGTAATGCCACATAGTGGGGGCTTCAAAAACATCCTTACCAGCAAGTTCACTGTGCAGCTCATGCGGTTCTCTTTGTTTTCATCTGTGATGATGGTGCGGTACTCTAAGAGACGTTTCATCAGTCGCACCACTGTCTTGATAAACCGGATTCCAGCGTCATGCAGGGCAGCATGGTTTTCACACAAGTCATACAGGCTGCAAAACACAGCAAGTAATTGCATGAGCAATGTACAAAACACCAACAGAGCAACAAAATTTTATGCTCCCTGAAAGTAAACGTACGTTTTCTGAAGAAGCTCTTGATACTGTTGGTCTCCTCGCCCACCTTCGACTAGGACGTCTAGCTTAGTGATCATTTCATTTTCAAACTGTAGAAAGGAGTAAGCAAACAGGAAAGTGAACATTTCTCATATTCATAAACTACTGCCATAAAGCTACCAAAAAAGTCTTGACATTACAGACGCAGAAAGTGAGATAAATTTTATAAAGCAAGCATGCCAGAATGTGCTGTCCTACAGGGCGAATATCTAAAACGCGAAAAAGGCCGATGGTGCAACTTGGTTAGGGTAGTGTGGCTGAAACTAACGCTAACGTCGCCGTTCATTAAACGTTCACTGACATCGTGGTTCAAAAGTGAGCGCATGTTGATCTTAAAGGAGATATGTCATTTCCGCACATATAAAAACACATGAGAAAACTGTCAAGTCTTTCACAACTTCGCTCCCAAAATGAAGGCACGGACTTCTTGCGTAGTTCGGTTGCATATGCCGCAAGCGCCATAAAACGACCTGACTTTGGCCTGCGAAACCCTTGGTGATTGGCTTTGCATGTAAAAATTGGGGCAGTCGCCACTGCAGCACCGCACCGCTAGTTGAGAAACTCCCATCGTTTTGGCGCACAGTTAAAACGCTGCTGTGAACGGGCGCCCGAAGATGTTTGGGCCCTGAGCACCCATGGTGATGAAGCACAACATTACTGTTGTCAGATGAGCCTTATCGCTCCACCATGCGGAAAGAAAACTAGCTACCGCACCCCCTCTGTTAGGAGGTGAGGAGTGCCATTAATGATTGGAATAGTGGCTCTTCTATCAACATGCCTGCGCGCCCATAAAAGCTGAAACAAAAGCCACTCCCGAACAAGTGCGTAATGAAGCTGTGAGCATGCCATAGCGTCCCTGATTTTTCCTTTGTCTTGCCATAACTGGCGGTACACATTTCGTGTAAATATACAATTCGATATTCGATTCAATATTTTTGGCCACTATTCGGCACTATTTGATTCGAATTCGATTCGAGATTAAATTTTACTATTCGCACACCCCTACTGTCAATAAATGACATCCTGTTCCTACTACGAACCTTAAAAATGTTTTATACATTTTTAATGTAATTTTTATACGCTTAATGTAAGTATTCTTCGTAGTTTAACTTTTCTCCGGTTTCAAAATTCACTGTGTACATAATTTTGCATTAATTTCCTTTTCTCCCGACAGAATGCACTATTCCAAAATCTACTGCAAAGAAGTAAAAATTGAAGCACCAATATGGCAAGCTTTTAGGGTCACCTTTGTGGCTTCAACATCCCAATATTTTGAGACATTCAGCGAAATGTTAATAGCATACATAAAGGTTTGCAAAAAGGATGTTAGCTCAACTCCTGTTCAATCCACTTATGCTGCATTCTAGAATTGCCACTGTTAATGACACCTAGTTAAATACTCCAACAAATTCTCCTACAATGAAAGAATTCTGATTCCCTGTCAGCTGTCTGTAGAAAGTATAATAGAAGTATCTTGATAATGAACAATTTTCCCAGAAGCATTCTTGCTTTGACAAAGTTTTCAGAAATGCAACTGGAGAGGGAAGGGCACTTGATCATGATTACTCCAAAATTTGGGACAGCAGTGGAACAACTGCACGAGGGTTCGAGACTTCCTGTGCAACCCTCCGAGTGTCAAAGACATAAATATGCGGCACCACGAACAAGTCCCAAACGGTCGACAACATATATTTACGATGCCACCTGTATGTTTGAAAAGTAAGCCAGTTTTTTATCTCTCTGTTGCCCAGCAAATGATGCCACCCTGCAGGGATACAAGAAATTTGTGTTTTTTTTTGGTCATCATTCAGATTTCATTGCAAGGTTTGTTAAGCCAGCATGTCAGCTATCACTCATGCATCTATTCGTGTGCAGGTGCATGACAGTAAGTTTCGGCTTCATCTCAAGGGCATTTTCCATTTGATGCGCTCTCAAAAGCCGATGGCTATCTCATTTCTAATCTCTCAATACATGACCGCTTGATATTAGCCACAGAGGTGCGATTACAGCCGTTCACAGACAACTATTGGTACATATGATAGATGCTGCTGTCTAGGAACAATGCTGCCATGCTTGCAGTTTCTTTGAGAGTCCAATTGCTTCTTGATGGCGACGAGATGAAACAAGTTCTCACTCGTTTGGTTTTTTTTTTCACAGGAGCACAACCGTGGAGTTTTCTTGCATCCATTGACATAGGCAGCAATGAAGCTATGGACGTGTGCATCGATTCTTCTGATGCGGACTATTGCCCAGATGTTGACTTGGAATGACATTCACAGGATGTCAGGCTTTCAGATGAATTACTAACCAGTTCATACTCTGAATCCAACCAGAGCAACTTCTCAGAGATGTGCACGTCATGATGAAACAGACTAGGACAAAGGTGATGTAGTCTGGTGTGTGCATTTTTCTATGCCCGTAAAACATAATTATTCCAGCGCATCTACTTTCTTTACTTTTATGTCAAGTTTCTTGTTTCTAACCTAATTATTCAGGAATAAGCAATGCTTCTATATATATATGCTAAATGATTTTGCTCTATTATATGGTGGCTCCAAAAAATTGCAGAAAATTTTTTCGAAGTATTTACAAGCATCAGAGTGTCCTTGCCATAAAGTAGCCAAAAACGTTTATCCGTGGTTGCTAAGTGCTCCGCCTTGTTAAATTTTCAACATGCACCCCCTGGTCGACGACTTCTGGTTTTGTGTTAGTTTTCACTATGTGGTTTACTTTTAACGAGCACCCAAATTTTAGTACACAAGCACTTTTGTAGTTCATCCCTATTGAAATGTGAAGACTACAGCTGGACATTGAAGATATGATGCGTATAACACCAGAACGTCATGGCCACTGAACCACTATGATGGTTGTGAAAAAAAGGAGATACTTAAAAGCTAAAAGCAACAATACGAAAATGCCAGCTCTACCCCTCCACCTTCCTTTCCTTTTAATAGGAAGTGATCAGAAGTATAGTTATAGTTTACATTGTAACAAGAAAAGGAATCAACCTCTTGGAAATTTCCTTTCATCTCAAGGTTGTGCACGAAGCAGTCATCTTGATGGATGGACGAAGACTTCCGTGGGGAGTAGAACTCGCATTGCATCATGTCAAAAAATATGGGAATGGTGGCCTTTCGTAGCTCCACTTCAGGAATCATGGTCATCTCAAGGAATGGGCCCACCATACCAGGCACAAAGTGGATCTTGTTTTGGCCTGCGCATTTTACACCAACAAAGAAACAATGTAGTAAAGCTTTGGTCAAAGTTATCCCAAGTGCTACTCTGTCAACCTCGATATACCTAATAAACACTGCTTTCTTACACTAAAGGGACCCTGCAACACGTTTTGAGCATGGTCAGAAAACACTGACGATTGGTACTCTAGGCTCCTGAGAACACGTGAGCCAAACATTATAACACAGCACACGGCCTGGAATCTACAATGAATTCTCAAAGACAGCTAGCAATCGCTCCCTCTTCTCTCGACAAACGACGCCATAAACCCAAACGATGGCGCCATAAGCCCAAAGTCCACGGCCAGTGGCTGATTTGAGCATTGTGAGCTGCATAGTTACTGCGAGATGCTGCCACGCACCTGTGCTTACGATCACACTAAGCTGCGCATTTGAAAAAAAAAAAAAAGAAAAGAAGAAGAGAAAGTGCTCAAGGTCATGACATGCGCTGACGAACGGTTGTAGCTTCTTGACCCCTTTTCATTTCCTCTCTGCGTAGCTTTCAGCGCACTTGCTGGTACATAAGGAGAGAGAAAAAGCACATAAAGCGTACGGCGAATCCCTGTAACTCCGCTTGTACTTGACAGATTCTAAAAAATTTTTCTGGCAGTCGTTTCATGAGGCAATAAACTCCTTTAATGAAGCCATTCGATGATTACTTCGAAAAGTATTGTAGAGCCCCTTTAAAGTTATTATCACAACAGTCATGCATTATAATTACGATCCTTGTTTTCTATAAATGAGTACTTGAAATACGGACAGCTTTCATGGAAATGAAACTTGTCCAATGTGCTGATATCTTTTTAATGGGGAAACTTGCTGCTTACACAGAAAAAATGCCAGAAATGCACAAAGCTCACAGTGGACGACACATATTAGTCACTTTAACACAAACATTGACTGTGCAAACGAAACCTTCAAGAATCTAAGCAATGATAGTTCCTCCTCTATTGGACAAGATAATGAAAACTAGTATTCTCCAACAGAAGCATTTTCCTTCAATTTTTCTTCTTAATTCATCATTAAAGGTAAACAGAAAGGTGAAGTGGCTCCAACTTCTTACAGTGCAAATTTGCATTTCTATTTCCTGTGGGTTAATACACACAATCACTGCTGGAAATGAAATGTATCAAGTGAGGGTTAATCCTTTGAGGGTCAATCATGTACGTGTATGGCATTATCTGTATGTTTGAAAAACTCGCCACTTCTTCAACTCCTTTTTACCCAGCAAGTGCTGTCACCCTTTTTTATTTTTATCACTCATGAATAAGCAATGCATCTGTACTTATGGAAAGCACTTTTATACTTTATAATCCCTCTAAAAAGATTTATACACTCAAACCTCATTATAACAAAGTCACATCTGCCACGAAAATAACTTCGTTATATCCGAAAATTCATTATAAACATTTATTTGTAACACTGTATCTATTACAAGACTATTCTTAATTTACTTCTTTATAACCGATAATTCGTTATATCCATGTTCGTTATATCGAGGTTTGAGTGTAGTAAATTTTTTTTCGAAATAGGTGACCCAGAAGGCTTTAAATACGCAATAAAAAAATTGACCCTTGGGGTTTTCACTCAGCAAACAAAATCATCCCTCAAAGGGCTAATCACTGCAGGCAGAGCTATCGTTACTTAAAGGGGCCCTTCAACACTTTTTCAAGTAACCATTAAATGGCTTCATTAAAGGAGTTTATTGCCTCACAAATCAACTGGTGCAAAAATATTTATAATCCGTCAAGTACGAGCGCAGGGATTTGTCACACATTTTAAGCACTTTCTCTCTCCTTTAGTACCAGTGAGTGCACAGAAAGCTACACAGGGGGGAGGGATGACAAGGGGGCAGGAAGTTATGCCTGTTCGTCAGTGCACGTATGACCTTGAGCACTTCTTTTTTTTTTTCTTCGAGCGCACGGCTTACTTTCAGTGCGATTGTGAGCGCACACGCGGGCATGTCACGGTATCCCACTGCGGCTGTGATAGCTATGCAGCTCACGATGCTCAAATCAGCCAATGGCCATGGACTTTGGATTTATGGCGCGATCATTTCGGTTTATGGCATCACTTGTCAAGAGGAGAGGGAATGATTTCTAGCTGACTTTGAGAATTAATTGTAAATTCCAGGCACCATGCAGTGCTATAATGTTTGGGCGGCTCGCATGTTCTCAGGAGCCTTGACTACTGATCAGCAGCGTTTTCTGACCATGCTCAAAAAGTGCTGTAGAGCCCCTTAAAGCAAATATATGAAGTTTTAAGGGGGGACATGGCTTGTGGAGACCAAAAATCATCAAAGAAAAAAGTGTTTTTTAAATTATATTATTAACATCTACAGCTATTATTTCGCATGTAAAGCCTAAGAGAAGTCTTATAAGATCAGTATTTCATCTGCAGTTTAGATCTGTGCAACAAGTACGAGCTGAACGTTAAATGTTTTTGGGTCATTTATTTAGCTTGTCGGAGTGATATGTCATCATCTAGAACAGCTAGAGCTGTAATTACTTTTTTAACATAACGCCCAAGCTGTGTATCACAAAGTGCTGAGAGCAGAATTCTAATTTTCTGCTCATAGATTTTTTAAAATTGATTTTGTTTTTTCTTTACGGTAGTCATGGTACAAAATTTCTGAGCCAGGATGTGAGCTTTCTTCCATTTTCTCTGTCGGTATTAGAGAGTAAGGTGATATTGTAAAATTTACACAAGAGAAAGAAACGTAGGCGAGTCTAAAAATGCGAGACAAGGTCAACGTGACACAAGTAATGCCATACCGAGGTTGAACCACATCTTGCGTATCTCAAAGCCTGTCTCCCGCCTCATGTCTTTGTACCTGCAAGAACATCAGCCAAGGCACAATTAAAGGCAGCTGATGCTTAATTAATCCCATGAATGTTCACAATGCAATGACAATGAACCAAAACAAACCTGGCAATGACCTTGTTACGCTTGTTGTGCGAGAAGTTCTCCAGCTGCAGTGCATCTTGAGTGAGGAAGGCTATGGCACAATGGAAGTAGTTGTTCCACACCTGTTGCAAAAAAATGAAGTCATGTTTGCCCATTCTGAGACATGCTCATATTATTACCGATAGAAGAGCAATAGGTACAAACCTGGTAATCGAAGGGAGTGGTAAATCGATCTCGAATGGTGTATGAGAAGTGACGCAGAGCCTTCAGCATGACACTAGGCAGAGAAAGGATTCACGGGGCAAGTGAAATGTTTATGCATAATGAAGTGCAAAGTAAAGGCTAGGAGGAAAGGCAAGTACCTGTTCTGCAGCATTATCATGTCATTCCAGTCCTTTGGGTAGACGTTTTTACTAACCAGATCTTTAAAGACTAGTAGAATTTCCATTAGAAAGTCAAGGAGATCTGTAGTTGTTGGAAAGTGTTCAATGTAGTTGGTATAGTGGTACTTAGTCATTTGCCTCAGTATTGAAATCATGAGGGCCACAATGTTGCCCTTGAGGGGGGAAAAAATGAATAAAAGTTATCACTGCACACATCTGTGAAATGTAATAATGGAAGACAAGCTTGCAGATCAAGGGCCTAAAAGAACATACCACAATAGGCAAAGAGCGGTTGGTCCTAATTACAGTCTGGATCACAGTCCTCAGGACGGAATGCATGACGACGGATATGTCTTCAACAGTTTGTGTCCGATCATGGCCATGAAGAACCACCATGATGTCACTTAGAATCTTTACACAGAGCTCTAGCTCTTCTCCTTTCTCCATAAGAAGCTTCACATGTTGGTTGATCACAGGCAGCAGAATGGCACGGCATTCTAGGCAGAACAGAGTACATAATTAAATATATTGATGTTTTACAAACTGCCACAATGTTGACTTTCTTAAACAACATGAACCACAAAATTTCATTGCTACAGGTTTCTATGTCCCACTACTCTGACTCTTAAATTATAACCAACATGATCCTGTATGGAAAAAATCAAGGCACGGTACGAAATGCAGAAAATTATACACTTAGGTCATAACTTCTCCAATACCGTGACTTAAGTTTACGTTACAAGTCACAATAATCTCACCACTGAAAAATATGACAAAGCAATAGCTAATGCACTTTGCAGGCCATAAGACCCATATGCCTGACACTTACAAATTCTTGTTGGAATAGGGCAACAGCTGCAAAACATAATTTGTTTAATTATTTAGGCTTAAGATTAAAGCCCTACGATACTGGAAAAAAGAAAGAACATGTACAGAGAGGACAAGGAACAAGAAAAAACTGAGACCCATTGCTTATATTTTCTTTTTTTATGGCTCAGGTAATTTTTAAATCACATAAATGGATGCTGTCATTACTTCCTATATAAATAAATTGCAATTATCAGCATTGCATGATTTGAAAATGCAGATAGATGTATAAGAAGTTCTAAAAATTTGGGGAGGGGTGAAGCATGTAGGGAAGGGTGTTTCAGCTCCACTAACGTGAAACCTGTGGAGGGGCGAAGCATGCAGTGTGCGCCAATGTTTCCCACAGCAAAATCACTGCTAATGGGCGATGAGAGACAGAAGAGAGATTAGACACAGAGACCCACAGTCTGCTTTTAGTTAACGTGCATGCTGCGAATCTTTATTGCTCAACTACGCACAAGAGAAATCTCCCACCGGCACTACATTGCAGGTAAAGATCCAGTGCCTATATTTACGCGGTGGCCGGTGAACAGTTGTGCAGTGCGAGCAGTCGATTTTTTCAATCAAGAAACTAGCTAGCAGATGCTGCCTGCATCGGTGTTGTATCGCGGGTGAGGGCACGTTCTTGTTCCTTGCGAGCTGGTAGTTCCGCGTTCAGAAAGGGCGGTACCGTAGTCAATGCGTGCCGTTCGCTCTCTCTCGCCACACGGCGAGCACTGAGGCGGTGGCGCCCTCTCTTGCACTCGAGCAAATGGACCGTCGTGACAGGACACGACAATGCATGCTGACACGCCGAGACCCTAATGTGCTTCGCCCCTAAAAAAACTTAAGGCAGTTTCGCACTAGTGGTGCCAAGCCTGAAGGAACAGTGGTGCTGGGCAGCCTTCCTTCTTTCTCTTTCTTTCTTTTATCTCTTTCTTTCTCTTTCTCCCTCTTTTTTCTATCTCTTTTTTTTGTCTGTTTCTCTCTTTCTATCTCTTTCTTTCTCTCTGATCCTTTTCTCTTTGTTCCCTTTCTTTTTTATCTATTTCTCTCTTTTTCTTTCTCTCTCTCTGTGCTCGTTCTCTCGCCCCTCTGAGGTATTGCATCCCACGCCAGACAAATCAGCGTAGCGGGAGAGTGCGTGCCAGGGCTCTCTCCCACTGACAGAGTAGCTGGGCGAAGCGGCGGCGAAGAGTGACATCTTGGCTAGGCACAGCTATGAGAAGCGGTGCGGAGTTGGCACAGTGACGTCATGGCTAGACACGTGTGCGGAGCTCGGTGAAGCCAGGCGCAGACAGGCCAGGTGGTTGTTAGGCAACACACAGTGACGTCAGAACTCGGTGCAGTTTTTTGCACACACCTTGAAGCCAAACCTTGAGCTTAAATAGCTCCACTCTTACAACTTCATTCAAGAAGTTTCCTAGACCACTGTTTTCTAGAGAAGTTTTCTAGAAGAGGAGATGATAGCTCACCTGTTCCGCCAGCCACCCGCCCTCATTTTTGCTAACATCATCTTCCTGCACCCACCCTTACTCAGCATGCAAGAACACTGTGCACATCGAGTCGCCATCCTTCAAGGCTAATACTTGCAAACATTCCTTTGCATTGACAATGTACAGTTCATGAGGTACAATAGGACCTTTTTGCGTAGAGACTTTATGTGGAACATCACATTAACAACAAAAATTCACTTGGAGCACCTTTATAATTGGTATCGCAATAAAATGAGAAGCATAATTCCCAGTTTTTTTTTCAGCTTAAAAGTTACGAAAATCTACAGCAAAAGCATAGCTTAGAGAAATGCCTAAAAAAAATGCACTATTTACTTGAGTTCTCACAATCTTCTCCTACACTACTGTAGTGGACTTAGACAAGCTGCATAGAAGAAAATAGAGAATGGTATAAGTAACCAAATACCACAACTAGAGTACTTTTTATCACTGCTGTTCAACACTGCATAAAATGAGGCACTGTGCAATATTGGGAGAAATATTTTAGAGGTGCTAGAAATTCTGCTTACCTGGAAACTTAAACAGCTCACTATGAACAATGTCATTTACACACATCATTTTTTGTTTTGTGAGCCTTTCAGGTGGTAGATTGTTGAGCAGCTCCGTAACAATATGGCTGAAAAATAGTGGTTCAGGTGAAGCTGGCTCGTAGAAAGTATAGACCAACGCTACAGGCTTTGTTTCCTCTTACCTTAGCTGCTTTGAATTAAAGACATGCAGAATGTCTGGAATGGTGGCAGGAAAGTACTTTAGGCAAGCACCTTGAATGAGCAGCACAGTATCAGCCTTGTACAACATCATGCCGGTGATAGACTTCAAAAGCTGCTCTAGAGAGAGCTCAAACTGTTGAGTCCCTTTGCCTTCATTCAAGCTGAAAACAAATATTTCTTGTTACCACATGGACAAGATGCCAAATAATAGGAAGTTTTCATTTTCAAGACAAACGGCAATGCAGCTGAAAAACCATGCTCCAATACAGATATAACAAAAGAAAATTCCAAATTATTTTAAAAGATAGAACTTTAGTGTTGACTAAAAAAGCATCAGGCCCATGACTTCTGCACAACAGCATGCCAAGCGCAGACTCCTTTACTGCCCATGATGCAAATTTTATATAAATACAGAGCCTCGGATTATAAAAGAACAAATCAAGAAAGAAATTTTTTGCAGTACATATTACAAAAGGTGATATATACAATCAAAACTAAACAGCACTGAAAATAAAAGACAGCCATTGACGAATACAATGCACTAAGTGATCAAAATGAGCAGCATTCTGCAACGTCTGCGAAAATGTCCCGCAGTACATGTGAAGTATGCAGCCATGGGTATGTGAGCGAAGTCGCATCATGATCTACTAAGACTGCATAAAATGCACATGTGGATGCAGTAGACTATGCCAAGTTTGCATATCCATTTCAGAGTGCAGCTAGTTGCAATGATAAGGACTGATTTTTATCATACGTGCAGCCAAAATGCTGGCGCCAAGGCTTCAGCATTTCTTGTATAGTATGAGTAGTGTCACTTCACTAAGTGAAACAAGCGGATGTCGTCGGGGTTATTGGTTCTTATGGCCAAGACAAAACGCATAGAGAGATCAGAGTTTTAGTTTTAAGTACACTAAATGTGTCAAAATAGGGAGAAGCACGAGTAGCACATGAAATGTTAGCAATGGCATGAACTGCATGCTTTTGACATAGACTTTTTAATTTTTTTTACTGTTACCTATTCGTGTGTTGTCTTATACAACGTGGCACTAATTTAGTGTTGATAGAAATAATTTACCAAACACTTTGCCTTTACTGGTACTTAATGAGTCCAGTGATAAAACTTATCTTGTTGGATATTTTCCACTTGCTTGGTCTATGGCAGCTTTTCTGAGAATGTAACTCCCAATGCCTTAAAGGACCCCTGACACCAAAATTGAAACCTCGAGATCTTTGTGTTGTTTGACTTTCCTGTATACGGGGGCACATCTGACCGATTATTAGTGACGAACGTTGCCTTTAAGATATCTTAATTTGGTTTTAAAGTAAGCGTGAGTGCTCACTTGAGTTGGCTGCACCTTGCGGCATCCTGGTATGACGTAGATAGAGGCCCCGTGTGACGTTCCAAGTGTAAAGCAAGTATTGTGGACGTCACAGAAGGTTTGCAGGGCGCACGTGCACAATACGACGACTACCCGACTACCCGGCGAGGCCTATTGTTCCGCACCCCTCTGGCTCTGTTGTCAGGCTGCTCCCGAGGTAGTTTTCGTGAGGGGACACGCGCTTAACAGGTTTAACTCATACCGAGGCACCCACATACTTTCAATCTCTACCGCGCTCGGGGCCCTGATTTGAAAACCGCGCTGTCAACGTCACCACAGCTTGAGTGCACGTGGTCTTTGACGCTCCCCCGCATGGGGCGCCAGTTTCTTGTGGTTTTTAGGCGGGCGTTTTGAAGTGATGCTAAAATGGTCACAATTAACTACGCTAGAATTAGCTGTACGATACGCTAGAGCGTTTACGATTTAATTTAGAGATTACCAGACACAAAGCTACAAATTACAGCCAAAAAGTCACCAACAAAAATTTCGCTGTCAGGGGTCCTTTAAGGGGGGACACTGGTCTTTCAAGATATAAAATCATGAAAAAAATCAATTTTTTTAAAACAGCATTTTTGTAACATACAGGCATTGCCGCAAGTACTGACCAAGTTTCTTACACCTTGGATTGATATTTCGGCCACAGCATCAATTTATACCACAAAAACAAGCTATATTGTAAATGAAAAAAAAAAAAGCACAAAAATGGAGCTCTCGATGCTATGAGGCTGTTGAATGATGTGTGCTGCAGCAGTACTGATGGAGGTTATATCTCTGGTGGCTACTAATCATCTAACAAAAAAAGTTGACATTTTGTGTTGCATGAGGTTCAAAATCGGCATTACTTGCTTTTCTGCATTTTCTCAAAACCTGAGTTTTTGACTCTTTGCAACCTTTCGGGAGTGGTCTTTCAGTAATCAAAGCAGCTAGAATTGTAATTCTTGTTGCACTACTGACATGAGTATTTCAGTTTTAATGTTTTTTTAATTGTCCGTGCTTTAAACAACTAGCCACATCTTGAACAGAAAGATTCGATATGTTGTATAATTCTTAATAGATTGCACATCAAAAAAGTATTCCTACCCCTGTGAAGCTTATGCTTCCTAGTATCTGGCTATGTGCCTAAAGCAAGATTTTAATGAGTAGTTCTGGCTCCATTGTTCCCGGAAACAATGCTAATTAATTTTAATTAACTTTGGAACTAATGGACATATTTGAAGAATAATTGCATATTTGGAATCGGCAAAGAAAACTAAACAAGACTGTGCCGTTTCATTAAATTTGGTAAAGGGAATCTTGATGATCTTTAAAAACCCCCTTCACCCTAAAGTAGTACCGACACGAATTTTAAAAATTTTTGGATTGTTGGTCTAAATAAAAATACCGGTGTTGAGAAACTTAAAACAAGTATTGTGGTGCCTGGGAATGCATCGAATATATTTTAATTACCGCTACCTTAAAAAGACACTTTTGGTTTCGATATCGAGGGGGCAGCTTCTCAGTGACAATTGTTATAGCACGAACCCAGGACAAGGACAAAAGATACACGAAGACGAGCGCTATTGGAGAGAAACACATAAAAAAGAGCCCGAATAACTAGAAATGTAACTTAGAAGGGTGGCGGCTTGGGCTAGTTGGTGGGTCATGACAGTCGTTATAGAGCGAACTCCGGACAAGGAGAAAAGGTACACGAAGACGAGCGCTCGTCTTCGTGTACCTTTTCTCCTCGTCCCGAGTTCGCGCTATAACAATTGTCATGACCCACCAACTAGCCCAAGCCGCCACCCTTCTCAGTGATGTTTCATAGCAATGTGACGTCACGGAGATACAGAAACTCGCGACGTACTAGTGGAAAATCTGTCATCTGCTCGTGGTGCACATAAACCACGGTGAGTGAATTGTCGTCCAGTGACCCTGACAGTGATTTCTGTGATTTAGGCTGCATGCAGGTCACAGAGCTCGCAAACTCGGGGGAACTGTGTTGACTCATCGGGATAATGTCCATTGCAGTGGGGCTGGCTTGCAGATGCTCAGCAACGAAAACTTCAAAGTCAAATTAAAATATTTTATGCGTGTTCTCCAACTCCGGTGTGTGGAGTTGGAGAACACAGCATACCAAGGAAACGAAAAATATCCCTTTTGCGATGTCTCAAAATTGTGTCAGTACTCCTTTAATCTCATTAACAACCAAAATAATGCACATCATCATCAAGATATAAAATATTCATTGTTTCAACTATTTGCTTTGTTCGAAAAAATAAAGCCTGTGTTCTTGTTGTGTTGATTTTCAAGAAATTTATTTTTACCAAGCTAATACCCGTGCAAGTGCATAACCTGCGAACATCAGCCTATATGCCTTTACACCCCTGAAAAAAGTGCAGTGTCGTTGAATAACCAGCGCGTTTAGCATTGGTAACAGCGCAAAAAGTGTTTATATAGACAATGAATAAGAATGACCTGGTTACGCTACCTTGAGGGACTACAACAGTAATGTCCTTAGACTGAACTTACATTGCAATTTGTGACAAAGTGACTTCAGTACTGAAGATAGTGACTTGAATACTGAAGATATGAACGCAGAAGTTAAATTGCCTTTCCGCGTATGCCATACTGTTCTAGTTTATAGAACAAAAGGTTATGATGCGCACACTCAAAAGCTTTAAAAAAAAACAATGTACATACCTAAAACAAGGTTTCTGTCTTCAAAAGCATCATTTATGAACTCATATTCATCAAGAAGGGCTCATTCCGCACAACTGACTTTAAAAAAACTGTAGTGGCACATTTAAATTAGTGTTTTTACTTAAAAATCCATGCAGTCACGTATGCACAACCTTTTCCAAGCCTTCTGACAACACTAGTGGTATAGAAATGGCCTAAAGTTTCCAATATTATTTTTATCACCCTCTTAGCAGTCACAACTAGGGGTGTGCAAATAGTGAAATTTCATCTCGAATCAAATTCAAATCGAACAGTGCCAAATAGTGGCCAAAAATATCGAATATTGAATACAAAAGATTTTATTCAACATTTAAAGAAAGGACCAGAAATGAAATCTCGTCAGGTCCTCGAGCAGATAACGCGGTGAGTGGCTGCTACCGAAAGACTACAAATTGTCATGCAGAAACACAAGCTGTTTCACATGACCTGGCTTCAGGCTATTTTGCCGTGATGTTACGGTGTTTCCTGCAGTTGAAAACATGCACTCACTGGGCGCCTCAGTAGCAGGGATGGGAAGGTATTGCAAAGCACTGTTGGCGATGCCTGCACGAAGTGCAGTTCCATGCTCTTTTCAGTATTTCAAAGGATCATCCTTTCTTGGGATCAGGGGCTCATTGAAGTATTTTCGAACCTCTTGAATATAAGGTCTAAGCTCTGTGTGCTGGTTATTTTTTGACGCAAGCAGTTCAGCGGTTCCCTGGCCTTGTTTGCTGGAGGCATGACATGTGGAAATGACATAATCTTTAAAATAAACATGTGCTCGCTTTTCAACCACGAAATCGTGAAAGTTTTAACGAAAGGCCTACTGTAACAATGTTAGCGCTAGTTTTAGCCACCCCACCCTGACCAAACTGCACCACTGGTCTTTGTCGCGTTTTAGATATTCGTCCTGTCGATTTATTCGAAACTTCGAATTCGAATACTAGCTATTCAAAAGTCGAATCGAATTATTCGATTAGGTATTATTTGATTCGAATTCGAAACTCGAATATTCGCACACCCCTAGTCGCAACCACTATCACTATTTACATTTTTTGTGGAAAACAGCTAGTTTCAAGAACTAAGTTAAACATTTGCATCAGGATAAGAGCAATGGTCTTTATGACACGTTTTATAGGGTGAATTTGCAAGTTGTTTGTGCCAGGTAACCTTGAAGGTTTAAGCTGTTTAATATGGCAATAACTCCATCTCTGTCATCAATAAAAAAAAAACATATTACAAAAGAATGAACTGCATCCCTCAACAGAATATGGATTCATAATACTGGCACTTGATTGGCCTGCTGCAACAAAATAGCCATTAAGTGCACCAGACAACTCTGCACCACTCTTCCGGCAAAAACTTTTACACAGATTAAAAATGCACTGGATACAGAGAAACAAAAATATTTATAATATTAAGGTATGTTTTGTAGTTGCTAGACATTTACTAACTATATCTAAAACTTCCCAATTGCCGTTGATGCATTCTAGCACAATGTAGGAGCTCTCAAACAGAGTGCCACAAATTCACATCATACATCCATAGGATAATGTTCAAACAATACCATATACTGTGCGAAGAGACAAAGAAAACTGTTTAGTGGAAAGCAGTGGTTACTTACTGAGCAAAGAGTTTCCTGGAATGAACAATGAACTTGAATATGTACTCTATGCTCTTCATAGCACGAAACAAAAGACTGCCTTCAGTCTCTTGAGTATTGGTGTTGATGTTGTCAATGTAGTACTTCAAGACAACAATAAGCTTGCTGAAAAGTAAATGCATTAGAATTGGTAAAGAAAATTTATCTTGTGCAAAAGCAGGCAAAGCAGTAATCAAGACACAAAATGAAGTAAGGAATGATTAACATACCGCCCCCCTTAAAATCTGGTGTTCCAACTATATCTGGTTTTAACAAAACATTCTAGAAAGTACGTGTGCCCCAATGAAAATTCAACAATTTCATGAAAACCAAAAAGCAGCAGCTTCTGCAGTTGTAGCCATCAAACATTTCCATTTGATAGTTGGGCCATGGTGTTGCTACCATGACCACCACAAATATAAAAGCAAGAGAACAATAACTGTTGATATCAGTGCATTCTGAAAATTACGTAAGAGATTACGTAGGCAATGGTGTGTGTAAAATGAGTGTGATACATGGATACGAGAAACTTTAGCCCAATCACAGCTTTTTTAAACACCCTATTTTTTTTTCTTTCTTTCCCAGCTCGAAAAACATTTTGTTTGCATTCAGTAGAGTTGGTTTTCCCTTGGGAACCCATAACTTTGGGATGTATTACATAAGGGGTAGGGTACGTATCTGATATCACACAGGAACAAATAATGCACATATTGATACATACACACATATAACATAAGCAACAAAAATGCAAGCACTACAACTCAGTAGGAGATAATTCATGACGTGTTGCAAAATATGGAAGAGCAGGTTATTACAGCAATGTCAGAAGTGTGGTAATTTCAGTCAACTGCCATGCAAAGAAAACATGAGGCTTTTTGTCGACGTTCGAGCCTGTAGTCGTGTAGCATGCTTGGTCTGATATGACATGTGATGCGAGTGTGGCATAGCATTTTCGGAAAAGTGAAAATCTTTAAAAAAATTTGTGATAAAGACACAAGGAAGCGATGTGGCAACTTAAAGCGAGATTAGGATGATCTAATAGTAATCTACATGATATGTGATGCTGATGTTTTGCAAGTGGTGTGAAGAACGAATGAAACGAGTGGAGTAATTTTGAACTCCTTCAAGAGCGTCAATGAGATACGCATGATGTAGATTCCAGACAGTGGAAACATACTAGTCTATAGTTGGATACAACTTAAGAAGGCAGGAGAGGCCCCACCCAGACGACCGAAGCGCGGCAGCCGATCACCTCCGTGACTAAAGAAATAGTCCCGCTCATGCACGTGTCGATGTTCTCCGAAGGCCGAGCCCCTGGCCGTCCCGCTCATGATGTTAGTCCCGAGTGCGCGCCCATTGGTGCAGGCTTGTGTTCAACCGCCTTTAAGGAGGAAATGCCGCTGCCTTCTAAAGTTGTACCTGACTATAGTTTCAGTCATACAAATTATATGCAGGCAAGTAATTTTACATGACTTGCAGTGTTCTGCAGATGTTTTTTTAAGAAGCATAAAGTTTTGTTAGAAGCTGACACGATGCCATAAGGATGTGTACACCAAACTAGATCACTACAATGTAACGCCAATAATATATATTCAGTCGAACACGGATATACCGAATCCACATAAATTGAATTTTCGGCTATATCGAACTCGTAAATTATCCCCTTGACAATCCCCTGTAAAAGTATAGAAATTCGCACGTTTATATCAAACGGTATTTTTACCGACCATCAGAGATATCGAACACTGTGTGAGCTGGAAGGCGCGCTTCGGCACTCGCTGTGCCCCACGACCTTCGTGGCACCACGCCTCCGCCGACGCCCGATACGCTCGAAAAACGTGATGGTGAGAGGGCTCAGACTGTACTCCTGTTGGGCGCATTCTCCAACTTGCGGAACGGCTTTTTTTCTTTTTTCTCTCTCTCTCTTTCTCGTGCTTTCTCCGCATTACCGTCGGCTCGGAGAGCAGGAACAAAGTAGCCGGCGGCCTCCTCCTTACGCCTTTTCTTTTTAGGGCAGGAACGAAGGAGCCGGCAGCTTCCTCCTTTCGCCTTTTCTTTCTTTCTTTTTTTTGCTGCTGTTTTGTGAGCTTTGATCAGCCAACAAGAGCCCACGCCTTACGTATTTGCTCAACCAACCACAGCTCGCGCCTTTCGTACATCGCCGCTGCCCTCGCAGATAGCCCGGGTAGCCATCGCCGCCATCGCGACTGATCGCGAGCGTTTTGTTGGCGGAGTCCACTTCCGTGAGTTGTCGCATACCACCGCATTCCTCTTTTGCGTGCATGTTGTGCAAAGGCGCTGCGGACTGCTTGAATTTTCGACTTCTCCTGTAGCAATGGCCAGCGTCAAGAAGTGCAAGAACCTTGACTTTGTTGAAAGCCATACATCGTGTTGAGGCGGACGAAAAAAGTTCGGCAGTGGCGGACGACATCGGGATACCACGGAGCACGCTGAGCACCTTGTTGAAGAACAAGGCAGATATCAAGGCAAAGGCGGCAGAGCAGCGAACGTCACGAGCCTGTCGTGTGCATGCTCCTGCCCACCGGAAAGTAGAACGGGCACTCTATGCCTGGTTCTTAGAAGTGCACGCGAAGAACATTCTTGTGGATGGCCCAATGCTGATGACTAAGGCCAAATGGTTTGCTGCTGCACTCGGTGAAGACAATTTCGCCGACAACACCGGGTGGCTTCACCGATTTAAGCAATGCTACAACATCGTCGGCAAAACCATTTCTGGCAAAAGCGAAGCCGTAAGCAGCCAGGTCATCCAGCAGTGGATGACAAAGGAGTGGCCGGAAATCTCTGCGAAGTTTTCACCTGTGGAAACCTTAACGCCGACGAGACCGGTCTATTTTGGCAAATGCTGCCAAGCAAGAGTCTCGACGTCCAGGGTAGCACGTGTCACGGCGGCAAAATGAGTAAAGTCCGTGTGAGCCTTCTGCTGGCAGCCAACATGGCTGGGTCTCGGAAGCTCCAGCCCTTTGTGATCAGGAAAGCAAGGGCGCCGCGCTGTTTCAAGAACTCTAAGCAGCTCCCCGTTTGCTACGCATCGAACAAGAAGGCGTGGATGATGCGTCAGCTGTTCACAGAATGGCTGCAAGCATGGGACGTCGAGCTGGGCAAGTCGGGGCGTCGCGCTTGCCTTCTTGTGGACAACTGTTCGGCCCACCACGCCACCTACGAGCTTAAAAACATCGAGTTGAAGTTTCTGCCAGCCAACACGACAGCGAAGCTGCAACAGCTCGACCAGGGCATCATCAAGTCCTTCAAGGTGGGCTACAGGAGGCGACTTCTTGATAGGCGGCTGGTCAACCTCCGCATAGGCACCGAGCTGAAGGTTGACCTGCTTGGTGCCATTCAAATGATGACGGGTGCCTGGCGAGACGTGAAGACGGACACTGTGGCTAACTGCTTCCGGAAGGCAGACTTCGTGACGGCGGAACTTGTGGAAACCGGTGAAGACTGCGACGACGAGCGCATAGACGACGCGTTTCGCGAGTTGTCGTCCCTCTTCCCGGCTGCTGTACCACCCGAAGTGTCTGTGGACGATTTCGTGGAAGCGGACTGCAATGTTCAGGCTGTTGCAAGCCTCGCTGACGAGGACATTGTAGCTGCGGTCGCAGGGACGCAGGATGCCCAGGCCAACAGCTCAAGTGGCGACGAAGATCGTTTGGACGAGGTGGCGGCTACACGCGCGTACTCCGCCGCTAAAGTGGTGGCAGCGTTCTGCTTGATTCGCTGTTGTTGCGGCAACATGGAGGGAACCAAGCTGTTGCATCTGGACAGCCTCGATAAGGTCAAGGCCAGCGTCTTCAACTTCATTTTGAAAACAAAGAAGCAGGCCAAGATAAGCGATTTTTTTTCACGCAAATAAAACATTCTGTTGCATCGTGTGTGCGGAATTAGTTGTCATTCTTGAATGCACCGATAGTAGGTGATCGTCCGCCACTGGTAAAGTCTCGGGACCTGTATTTTTTTATATCAAATTTTTCATATATCTAACTAATTCGCGATCCCCTTCGAGTTCGATATATCTGTGTTCGACTCGGTGTGTGTGTGTTCACACACACGCACGCGCGTTATTGTAGCTTATTTCAGAGGCAAGCTATTAATAGTGCACTCGAGAGGAGCACGTTCCTGATTGAATGACATGATTTTAGGAATGTCATGAAACAAGAGCTTTACTAGTCTGAAACATCAGCAAAGTCATTCTGAAAAGTTTTTTAACCAGTGGAGCTTAGTATGGCATGATAGATAACAGTCATCGGCAAACATACATACATTACAGAATAAATGCATAGGCAACTCATTGCTATACGTAAATGAAGAGAGAAGCAGGCCAATAACAAATCCTTTGGGGGTCACCGGACCATAATCAGTGATGCTACCGAGGACTTCTGATTTGGAGCAATTTTTGGAGCAGCAAAATTTCCGTTTTGGAGCACTTTGGAGCAGCAAAATTTTCATCTTGGAGCACTTTGGAGCAGATAATTTTGCATCTGGGAGCACTTTGGAGCAGCGAATTTTATATCCAGGAATGCAATACAGAAGCATATTGCAATAACATTCAAGCACCTGAGTATTATTATGGGGCTCTTATGAAGGCTAGAAGCATTTCGATTCATTGCAAATCTCATGGAAAAAATCATCTCAGGAGCATAGGCGTGCGCACAGGGAGGGCGGCCGCCCCCCCACCTAATCACCTAAGGGGGGGGGGGGGCAAAATCTGCCCCGTACATTGACCCTTGCGATAGCAATTATATGGACACTCTCGGCGGATTTTTGCCGTCGCCGTTGCCGTAATTTTCCGTATAAAGTCCAAATTAATAACATCACCACGCGCATTCTAGCCGCGGGTAAAAGCTCGCGAGCGCTGGCGACGAACGCGGCTGAAGCGGAGATTAAACTAGCCGGCCGTCTGTCTCCACTGCACGGACAGCGCATGAGATAACATCTTCCCGCGTGCGGGCCTGTCGTCGATTGCTCATCAAACAGAGAGGAAACGCCCCGCCCGTCTTTCGTAAGGAGCATGAAGGGACGCCAGGGGAGCGGAAGGGGGGGGGGGGACCGCATTGTTCGAAGGGCGCAGTCGCTTGCGCGCGCTCTATCTCGAGGCATCAGGAGACGGCTCGTAAACTTGCTGTGCTCTCAACGCTTACTTCGCGTTTAGAAAACTCAGAGCAAGAAAACGCTTCGGTTCCTGGAGGGGCCATATTCCCTTAAACCAGTGTTTTGTTGAGTTACGCGAGATTGGATCCAAAAGAGCTGCTAGCCTTACTTCGTTTAACAATACAATTTTTTGGTATCGCATTCATTTCTTCGCTCTTAAGCGAAACTGAGTTTTTTTTTACCATTAGCTATTGACCCCCGAAAGCGAGGGGCGGACGTGTAACATGGCGTAGCCGCTTCACTGTGGGCCGTCAGCGACGGGCCCGCTACTGACAGCTGCGCATTTGCTGCTGCTCCGACCAGGATATATGATGTTACTAATGCGATGACATTTTTTAAAAAGCAAGCAAAAAATTCGAATTGGAACCCTAGCACGTGAGCTCGAAAGGGCAGGGCCTTTTAGGGGGTATTTACTGCAGAGTGATTACAAACTCGGACGTGCTGGCGGAAGGAATTACGAAAAAGCTGTTCTGGATGAAGATCCATGGATAAAGTATATCTGAGGAAAAGTGTCAACGCGTTTCCACCGTTCGCGTGCTCTTCCATAAACGCGAAGCAAGGAAAATTCGATATTGTCCCATATATCTACTGCGAGCGATCCCAGATTTCATTCCGCGATGTCCGGAAACAGAAATGACAGACATTTTAGCGGCACTCATGTAGTTATTACTGAACATTGCTTTCCTTACGTGCCGTACGACGCTTGAAACGAGCTATCAGCAGCGTTTCTGGAACAGACGACGTCCGCCGATGAATCGCCGTCGCACTTTCTCGCTACCGATAGGCCTAGACGTCACGAGCCTCTGCGGAGAGCGCGTTTTGCTGTCGAGCCGACTTGCAGAACAAAAGCTGCGTCGGCACCGTGCATGGCATCGTGGCTTACTCGGAAAGCATACGCGAGTGCTATTTAATCAGCGGAATAATTCTTGGTCCATGATTGCGACTTTATTGGAAGCCCCAAGATCGAGCTGCACATGTTCTGACGCGCCGGCGGTGCGATTGCCGGTGATAGACGCCCCCAAACCCGAGACTTTGGCGCAGTTTGGCGCAAATTTCGTCGATATTATCAGGATGGCGCAGTAAATACAATTTGGCGCACTTTGGCGCAGTTGGCGCAGGAGTGGAATCACTGCATAATCAAACAGGTGTAGGTAGGGGGTGCTATTTATAACATATTGCAGTTCATTACTATAGTAAGAAATTTTGTAATCCTTACTACGGCAGAAGGATATAAATTTAGCTGGGAGAGTTCTGCAAGCAACCACTGGTGATGGGCATCATCAAATGCTTTCCAATAATCAAGAGAAAAAATTTATCTGGAAAATAGCACTACTACTTGTGGACACTAGTTAAAATTGATATTTTACACAAAAGCAAAGCAAACTAGACAGAAAGAATTACAGTAATAGATTTAAATAAGGTATGTAAAAAGCACTCACAAACAACATGATTCAATTACAAAGACTGCACCCCATATGATTACATGTGTGCATTGGTGGACCTTGTGACATGCTCCACACACTGTGCACACACTCATAGTGACAAAAATGCAAAAATGCATTGCATACCAGCTTGTATACAAATAACAAAAAATGAAATAAAAGTAGATATGGCTTACTTGTAAGCTAATGTAGCACTGAATGTTTCTTCAATGTACAAATCTAACACTGGTTTGAAGTGCTGGTACTTGCGATCAGAAATGAGGCCGATGATGAAAACCTGAAAGAAAAATAGTCTTCAGTTTGACACAATTAGGCACACCTTAGAGATAATGAATGTTTAAATTATTGACAGGGCCCTGCACATACACCAAGTGCCTTTTTTATTTTTTCGCTAGGGCAGATGTGGGACTAGCACCGCGATACCGTTTCGTGCAATAAACGTCCTCCTCGCATAGTGAGGATTGGGATGACATTAGGACAGCTGCGAATTGGTGCATTTATCACAACATTAGAAACTGTGTCAATTATAACATACACTTCAAGTTCATCTACTTTACAAGGTCATATATGGGAAAAAAGTGCATTAATAGCTCCAAGCTGTGGCATCAGTTGTGAATACGCTCAACAGAGGTTTTTCAATGGTAAATGGCTGGGTGTTACATTGGCATCATATGCCTTTAGTATATTTCAACCAACAGCCAAACATTTTTAAGTTCTGCAGCACTTGTGCTTAACAAAAGTTTTGTATTGTTGAATTACTGTTTGCACTACAGTAAGAACCTTAAAAAAATGCCTGGGCAGTGTCCTCCTGTCCTCCTGATGACCTCTGATTCTCATAAGGTCTACTAAGCCTGCCACTTGGCACACATCAGCCTTACTTTAACAACTGCTAGGTACATACGAGCTCTTATGAATGGTAATAAAAAAAGGTTGGGTACAAGCCATAAAGCAACATAGTAATCTTACCAGGGCTTCAAAAACAAGATTGTCATACAATTCAGAGTCCGAGTTCTTCATCAAAATGTCGAACAAGGCATCCAAAATGTCCTGCAGGAACTGGAATACAAAATATTATGCTCAAGTGAGTGGACTGCTGTAGAGAAGCCACGCATCTGGGTGCTAGCCTTTGTTATTCATGAAACACGTCCTTTTGGTTGGGGAAAATCCACTGTCTCGGAGGCTACTTTGTATACATTATTAGATACGCTAGTAAGATTCGTAAGCTCTTTAAATAAAACATACCACATATTAGTACCACACCTGCTGTCAATCAAATGTGTTTGTCTAGTTCAGTGCTAACAGCTAGAGCAACAAACTAACACAGACAAGAGAACATAGCACCAACTATAAAACAGTGGTAAGAGTCACACATTCCAGTAAGATGACCAAAACATATCTGAAGTTTATTTTGCAAAGAACCAAACCCAAATGATGCCTCAACAATATGAACGAATGTAGTTGTGATGCATAGTACCTTCACAACTTCTTCACCATCGACCTTCATCAGTGCATGAAGGTTCTTTTCCAAGTTATCAGGAAGAGTCCACCACTTTAGGAGGCCAAGAAGGTCAACTATAGGAAGGAAAGAAAGGACGGCATACATTGATGCTTGACTTAGCTAAATGAAAATATCCCATTCCAGTGACTATTTGTAAAGGAAATGCTTTAAGTAAGCTCACATATCGTACATAAGTAGACTCACAAAAATTCCACAAGTAAAGTATTTTACATAACTTATCAATTAATAAAATATATTTCTCCGCTCTAAATACATACTACATCAGTTCGCATTCACAGAGTTGCAATCTACATCAGCCACTGCTAGGGACTATAAATACGAAGAATCATTTTTTTTTTATTTTCTGATTTTCAATATTATTAACACAAAAAATTTAAGCTTAAACAAAAATTCCACCTGAAAAGCCACTAGTACATCACCTGTCTTTTTAAATAACACAAATTCCATTATATATAGCAATGATAAATTTTGTCACTTCCTGAAAAACAACAAGTTGCTCTTTTGTTGCCCATACGAGCACCTTGTCCAGATGGATTCTAAGATTGTGAGCAGAGTGCCTGTGCAGACACTGAAAAGTTAGCTGCATTGTTTCCTGGTCAGTTAAATAAATTTATAATTGCTATATTTTGGTTTTCCAGGCCACCAAGCCCTTGAACACAACAAGTTACACTTGCATTACTTTGGTGATCATAAATAAATTCCGGGGTTTAATGTGCAAAAACCATTATACATGTATGAGGCACACTTTAGTGGTGGACTTCAGATCGGTTCTGGCCACATGCCCTTAAATTCAAGCACACGGGCGTTTTTCCATTTCGCCTTTACCAAATACAGTTGACATGGCCAGGAAATGAACCCGCAAACTTGAGCTAAGCAGCATGCCCACTTGCTGCTAAACTACCACGATGGGTTTCGGTGACAATGCATATTTCTGCTTTTCCTGTATGTTTGAATGCGTAGTCTACTGCATGCTCTACTGTCTGTTTACTCATCTCCCCCTTCCCTTCCTATGTATCGTAATATGTGGTTTAATATATGCTCTAGTAAGTGATTGCTCATTTCCAGCTAAATAAACGTCAGAAGTCCTGTTATAAACAATAATAAATGACTGTGCCATAGATCCTTTATGCAGAAGTTTAGTATAAAACTGTAGACTTGATGAAAGGACGCCTAGGTCAATGTATAAGCCATCACAAATAGCCCTTCAAGAAGACTGTACTGAAAAACAAGTAGGCTATTGACACACCACCTACAGCTTCAAACCAAGAATTGGGGAATTATGGGCTCCAACAGCTGTAGGAACTTGATGGCTCCTAATGATCACTGTTGGTGCTTCATGCATACACGTGCCTTTAAGGCTTTCTTTATCCTAGCATGAACTCTGTTCTCTTTTTCATGACACATGAAAGCCTTTTATCCTATTAATACAAATAAGGGGTCTCAAACACGCAGCCCATGGGCCACATGTGGCCTACGAACCTCGCGCTAGCAGCCCGGCTTGCACATGACTGTCCTCTCTCACTTTTTTTTCTTGGTAAGTACATATACAACACAGACGTGAATATTTTTGTAAGATACTCCATGCGGTCACCACGTTTTAGAACAAAACCGTGGAACAAAGCTCTATAGAATCGGTGTCCAGATTTCAGTCATTCTGTAGATCAGTATCGATATGTTTCTCAAAACCTGATGTCAAAACCCCTTCCTAAATTACGACATATGTGAAAGGCCTTCTTTCCAATGGCAACGTTAGCTCACACTTTCTTTAACTCCCCCCCCCCCCCCCCACTTGCTCCAACCTTCTTCATTGTTCAGACCCTTGCGGGAGACTAAATTTCTAGACTGCAGCCCGCTAGCTGATGTGAGCTTGAGACCCCCTGATATAAATGCTTTAGACAACCTCCCATAATAAATCGCCTAACTGATTTTGCTGCTTGTTTTATCCTTAAACCGACTCATTTTCCTCACTTTGTCCCAGCAAACGGAAGTGGCATGCTGTCACATTATTTCCACACTGCTGGATTGATTTACAAACTTTAGTTATTCCCATTCATTCAATGGTAGAACACCAGCACTAAAATAGGGAAAAAGAAGTTATATACAAGTAGGGTTCAAACCAATGTAGTACGGCCAAAACTACAATATGGCATCTAAGTGCTACTTAATGTACGGTTCATCAAAATATGACAAGTTTTTGATCAGGTCACGCAGGGAAAAACAGGAGATGTCAAAGGTGTCCTTCGGTGCCACGAAATTCGCAGCTACGCACCACTGTCTTTTAACATTATTGCATTGTAATAAGTAGGAACTGAAAAATAATCACTAAGATGAATGGGCAACCACAAACACGCTTTTATCTCTCCTCATTATATTCATGTGTGTTGTCCAACTTAATGCAGTTACTATGATGGCACATTAACATGTTCCATTCTTTACTCTGCTGAGCATATTCTTATAATTCCAGAACCAGTCTTGATTCTTAAACATGCTGTATAACTAGGGCTCCGTGTTTTCGGAGTTTATTTTTCTTGAAATTTGGAGGGCGTTTTTCGGAGTTTATTTTCTTGGTAAAAATTCCGCGTTTATCGGAGTTCATTTTTCGTAAATCTCCAATTCTCCGAAATTTGGAGTTTAATTTTTAATTGTTCTGAATACTTCAATACCTTAGATGAAATGATATCTGAGCACGAAAAGATCAGAACACATGAAGCATGTTTTAGATATCTGGAAGGTTTGAACACACAAACACATATGCAAAAAAGCACATACTTGAATACAAAAACACCTAAGTTTGAGCGTATTACAACCTTAAAGCTTTTTGTAATAGACGCAAGCATACTTTATGAGGTCCGTATATACGATATCATGTGGCATGCCCCAATGCCATCAGGGGAACGCATATCAAGATGTCGTTTCGCGCTCCAGGGGCCCTGCATACGACTGGGGTAGCCCGGCAGGGATGGCGTAGCCCCCCCTAAGTCTTTCAGTTTTGCATGTGTATATATACTCGCGCACATACAAATGCATGCACGAACATACATAAAGTGTGCTTAAAGCCCCCCCCCCCTTCCCCCCAAAAATTTTCTGGCTACGCTACTGCTACATAAGTTGACATCTCTCGCTCCGTGCGCGAGACAAGCCCATTGTTAAATGTGCTATGGGTGCACTCTACGAGATACTGTTGACGGGAGGTAAAAGTTTATATCAGCCTAACCGGCTAATTTCAAAGCGGAACAGGGTCATATTGACCGTTAAAGTCAGAGTTTATCGGATAAATCCGAATTGTAAAAAATTTTACCGACGAGTGTCTATTGGACTTTTTTTTTATTTATCCGAAAACACGGAGCCTTATGTATAACTTAAGCATTCACTACCATTCATGCACACTACAATGATACAATGAAGACACCCAATGTTCCACATTACAGATAAGTGATGAGGAATATTATGTCATAGGAATGGGTTACACAATATTATGGACCTCTTAACAAAGTTTTTGGGTTCCAGAAAGTGCATGAAATGCACTGTATTGTTTAAAAGAGTCTACAATAAGCACAAAAAAACTATCAAAGTATCACACAATTCAGTTTCTTACTTCTTCCTGAAAAAAAAAAAAAAACCTGTTGCTTTTAATGTAAGCATAAAAGAAACTAAGCACTCTGAAATACCAAGAAAGGTAAAGAACAGGTAGGTGACCCTTTTAATGAACACTGAATACAGTGAACATATTTAAGTTGAACACACATCTCAGCCTCTAGCAAATAAAAGTTGAACTGAGTATTGAACAACGTGGGTCTTGAAAAGTGTGTTTTTAATAATTGGGTGAACAGAATGAAATTTAATACACTTATTCAGTTTCTCTGGCAGATTCCAAATCTGTGAGTAGATTTTTCATAGCTGCATTAGAACAAAAGATGTGCTATTTTTACAATGTTTTCTAGCACATTTCCTACGGGGATTATTGGCAACTTATTTTCATCAAACACAAAAGCAAAGTATATGGCAAGAATGCCAGAAAGCTGATCTAGCCGATGATGCTATTTATTTTTTTATAATATTGTTTACCAAATGATAACTCTCGATAATCATTATGTGTATGAAGCAAAAATTTTTCACTCATATTTGCATGCATTTATTTTGCATTCAAAGTTTGATGAAAGCAATAAAATTAACATCAACGGCTAGACGAGCTCCCTGGCAGTCTTGCCACATACTTTGTTCTTGTGTTTGACAAAGCAAAGTTGCCAAAAAGTACCGTAAGAAATATGCTCTAAGAAATTGCATATGTTTTGTTCTAATGCAGATAATAAAAATCTACTTGAGGATTTAGAATCTGCAGAAAAAACTGAATAAGTGTACTAAATTTCATTCAACTAACCTAAGTAATAAAAAAACTTTTTTCAAGACCGACGTCTCCCCTTATATCAAGCAAGAAGTCACATGTACAATAAGCAGCCAAACACTCACCATTCTGTGTGAGCTTGGTTGAACACACCAATGTTGAAATTTGGAACGAATCCTTAATGGCAAGGCTGATTCCTCCGGCCTGGAATGAAGCCAGCTGTGCCTTGTTGGGCTGTGCATTGGGCGTTGGTGAATTTTGCATGATTGCATTGAAGTCAGCACGTGTTGCTGGCAGTGTGAGGTAGCTGGTGTCCATTTCAGTGTGCCGCTTGTGGTCCAGCTGCCATGGGTTCACATTTATTACAATGCGCAAGCCCACTTGTATGTAACAGGAAGAATAAATGAGGTGCTACTATATATTGAAAGCAGGCTGCCAACTAGCTGGTCAGCTACTGCTGTCCACACAGCAACAATAGAATACTACTGCACTTTAATCACAGTAAAACCTTGCTGATATGTGTCTGTATCTATTCCCAGTCAGCCAGGTGGCTAACGGGCAGTTGGGAGCCTGGACACAAGTACGTGTAAGATCATACTCTGTGTAAAATCATACTCTGTGCATTGTGATGCTGTGGTTATAGTGCCATGTAAGCTGACGATGATGTGACAAGTAGTATTGGTGCCAAAAACCACTTATCCAAAGAGCCCACTGGAGCTGTCGAAGAACAAGGTGTTTTCATTTAAGAAGCTCGGCATTCCATCTATGGGAACTCGCAATTCCAGGAAGAAAAGGAAGGAAAAATTTTGCACACCAAAACAAGAATTTCCATATTTAAAAAAAGATTGTTATTGGGTGTAATGTTTTCCAGATCATGCGTTATTTTTCAATGGTCCCCTAAGAAATTAGGCGAGGTCCTACTGCACACACAGTACTATTATTAATTATTCATCATTCTTCAATGTGACTGAATTAAAGCAAGCATAATTCAAGCACATAATCACAGGCAGTAAATTATATTACATAAATCTCTGTGAGTAACTGCGTAAAATATCACAGACCAAGTCTGCCCATGCTATGACGCTAATGACAGAATTTAGAAGGGATATGGACAGACCAAAATGATTTTAAAAACAATCCTCGTTCATCCAAACCACACCGCACACTCTTCATCACAACGAAGGTAATCTTTCCCAGTGCACACCAGAGGCCTTAGCCACGTCATGCGCCACACATAAAAAGGCGGAGAGCTGTGCCGGGTGATTCCACGAGAGATCGAACATGCCTGTCCGGTCGCAATTTTTGTTTTGCCTGGGTTTTTTATATGTTATGTGGGCACATTCAAAGTGCACGGAACAGAAAATTTTATTTCTAAGAAACGCTCCCAGCGCACCAAAAAATTATTTGAAGGTGGCGGCGCGGGCCTCCTGTTTTTGCTCACTGCAATGTTTTCAGATTTTACAGTTGAATTTAGCGCGAACTATAAATGATGTGTCGAAAATTTTTTTTGCTGGTTTTAATACGCATTACTGTGAATTACATCCATGTTTTTTTTATGCTGTCCTCAAAAAGAAGAAAAGGTGAAAAAATGGCAAACACGGCCGAAATCAAAAAAGGGTCCTAAGTTTGAGGCGCCTTGGCGCCTTTGCTATTACAAACAGAAAGTTGAAAACAATGTCAAATATAGAAAAGAGCATTTTCAACATTTATACGGAAAATAATTTTCCTACAGGCAGCGCAAAAAGAGAAAAAAATAGTTAAAAGAGCGAGTTTTTTCAAAAAAGTACATTTTCAAAAAATAAAATAAAAAAAACTCTGGTCTCAATTTTGATGAGAATTTTTTATCGAAGAGCGCTTATGTCAGTGAACACACGGTTTTAATATCATATGTCCTCTGTATGGACGCTATGAGGTTAACTAGCGCGGAATAATTCAGGCAGAAGCCATCGTTGCCGTGATCGAACGTGATCTACTTCTTCTTCTTTGCCTCTACTCGCTGGCAGCGTTTATTTGTACATCATCTTTTTTTACATCCTGCCCCGCCGCGCATGTAGTGGGCATTTCCAGGTGATGCAGAGCTTGAGCGGGTCTTTTAACCACTTTTCCGTTCTGTGTTTTTATGGTGTAAGCCCGCACCAGTCCATCACGACCAGGGTGTACTTCTAATATTCGGCCTAGCGGCCAAAAGCACCGGTTCCTTTTGTCGTCTTGCAGTAGTACGACCTCGCCTACTGTTAAACTTCGGTTAGGTCCTTGCGGATACCGATGCAGAGACCGCAGTTCCAGGAGATACTCCTTTCTCCATCTTTGCCACAGATGATTCAGTAGTCTTTGACGATACTCCAGCTTTCGGATAACACCATTCCTAGTAGTCTGCGGCCAGGTTGAAGTTTCACGTGGGCTAGGATCCGGATGAGCCAGGACTGAACTCCCGGTGAGAAATTGAGCCGGGCACACCGGTGAGGGTTCCCCTGCCTGCGTGTACGTGTATGTCAGAGGACGAGAATTGATAACAGCTTCGACTTCTTGAAGCAACGTCATCAGTTCCTCGCTTCCTAGACTGCTTTTCCCGAGAACTTTTCGAAGAGCTGACTTGATCGACCGGATGAGCCTTTCCCACCAGCCACCCCACCACGGGGCGTTAGGCACAAGAAACTTCCATGATATTCGATGATTGGCGAGAAATGCAGCAAACGGGGATCCACTGATAAGCTTCCCTATGTCACGTAGCTCTTTGCTTGCCTTCTTGAACGTCAATGCGTTGTCCGAGTACACAGTAATAGGCACTCCTCTGCGAGCAAGAAACCTCCTGAAGGCAAGTACAAAACTGTCTGATGAGAGAGAATCTGCCAGTTCTAGATGTACCGCTCTTGTGGTTGCGCAGGTAAATAGCACAATATAAACCTTGGTACATTGGGGTTCCCTCTGGTTGAGTTTCATATATAACGGGCCTGCAAAATCTATGCCGACAACTTCAAACGGGCGAGACATAGTAGCTCGGTCTTCCGGCAGTGGGGCATGTTCCACATTCATGGGCTTTGTTCGGAATCGTTTGCAAAGGTAACAATTGTTGATCAACTTTTTTGTTTCCTGGCGTGCATGAACAATCCAGAACCGCTCACGAATTACTGTCAGTGTGGCTGATACTCCACCATGCAAACTGCGGCAATGTGCTTCCATGATCACCAGTCTCGTAAATTCATGGTTCTGAGGCAAAAGCAGTGGATGTTTTTCTTGAATTGAAAGTTGCGCTCTCTGTAGGCGTCCGCGCAGATGAAGTTGTCCTTCTGTATCCAAAAATGGATGCAAGTCATGAAGAATCGACCGCCTTGAGATCGCGCGTTCGTTGGAGAGTTGCTCTATTTCTTGAGAGAAAGCTTCTCGCTGTGCTCTTATTATCCAAAACTTCTCGGCCATATTTAGCTCTTCTGCAGAAATAGGCCCCGTATGTGGTGCACGGGTGCACCGCGTCCTTTCCAAAAATCTGTAAACCAACGCTGTGACGCGAAGAAGCCTGGTCAAGCTGCTGTACTTCTTGACGTTCATGACATCTTCAAGGGGTTCTTGCGTCTGTAGCAGTAGTTCTGTCTGTAGAGTTTCTGGTTCGTAGCTGTTTTCTTGGGCGGCAACCGAAGTGATCTCGATGGGCCAAGCGGTTTCAGGTTGAACTAACCATTCTGGGCCATTCCACCAGTTGACGCTTTCCCAAAGCACTGCCGCTGATAATCCCCGTGTCAGATAATCAGCTGGGTTCTGCTCCCCAGGACAATAACGCCATTGCCCTTTGTCGGTGCAGTCGGCTATCTCGGCCACTCTGTTTCTCACGAAGGGGCTGAGTTTATCTTGCTGTGCCCGTATCCAGCTCAGAACAATTGTCGAGTCCGACCACATTATATGTGAGAACTGAACCGTGTCCCATGACTTCCTAAGGTATTTTAGTAGCCTTGCTCCAACAACTGCACTCATTAGTTCCAACTTTGGCATGGTCAAGGCTTTTATGGGTGCCACGCGAGACTTAGCCACGACAATCTTCGTACCACAACTGCCATTGCGGTCCACCGTTCTAAGGTACGCGCATGCTCCATAGGCCTTTGGACTAGCATCCACGAAGATATGGACTTGCGTCATGGTGATATCTTCTTTCGGATGACTCATGACGTAGCGCGGTATCTTAATAAGGTGTAACTGAGCAACTTCAGTACACCATTCTTTCCACGCCTTCTCGATTTCCATGGGTAACTTGGAATCCCACGGTATCCGTAACAGCCATAACTTCTGAAATAAGATCTTCGCTATTATCGTGAAAGGCGAAAGAATACCGAGAGGATCGAATATTCTGGAAGCTGTTCTTAAGATGGTCCGCTTTGAGTCCTCCTTGACCGAAAGCAGGAACTGCGTGACCGACTTTGAAGAACATGCCAAGTAATCATCTTCGGTGTTCCAGTGCATCCCTAGAATCGTTGCTGAAGTACTGTCCAATCCTTCCAGGCACTCTTCGCTTTTCGAGAACACTTCCTGGAGTTGAGCGTTGTTTGTCTTCCACTTCCGAAGGTTCATCGCAGCGCCTTCCAAAATCGACTTTGCCTTCTCGTACACGTCTAAGCCTTCGTCAAAACTGTCGGCTCCTACAAGCAGGTCATCCACGTAGAAACTCTGCTTCAGCGTCTGGGCCAATGTTTTTTGCTCACCGCTTACGTTGTCCAGGTGGTGGTGTATCGTTGCCATCAGCAGAAAAGGGCTTGATGTCGACCCGAATGGCACACGTGTCATTCGCCATTCGATAATGTTGTCGTTTTCACCACGGGGCACGTTCTCGAACCATAGAAACCGAAATACATCTCGATCCGATTCCTGTATTTCTATCTGCAGGAAAGCTTTCTCGATGTCGGCGTTGATGGCTATCGGGTGGCGTCGAAAACGAAGCAACACTCGAAGCAGATCCGGGTTCAGGTTTGTACCTTTGTCCAAACAGTCGTTCAGTGACATATATCCCTTTTCATGGGACGAGGCATCGAACACTACTCGCAGTTTCGTGGTGAGTGAGTCTTCTCGTACAACCTCGCGATGCCGTGATCGTTGCCGTGATCGAACGTGATCTACTTCTTCTTCTTTGCCTCTACTCGCTGGCAGCGTTTATTTGTACATCATCTTTTTTTACATCCTCATTTGCTTTGTTTACGAGATATATCTGGCCAAAATGACCCTTGCTGTGTGTGCTCACTTCAGTGCAACTGATGGTTGTTATTAGCTTGCATTGTGCGTAAATCTCAGTTTTAATTATTCTGCTGCAGCAAAACCTTGCTGTGGTGGCTTTTCGTCAAGAAAAATGTGTTCTCAGATTTTATTTGTGTCTAGCGTGTGCAAAAGTGGGCTGCTGCCGCCCTCTAAATGGCTAACGTGTAAACAGTTTGCAGCCTACAACCTCGCCTACAATCATCAGTGGAAAGATGGGCGCGCCTGTTCCAAGATATCAATCGCTTCTTCTTCCTGAAGAAATGCCTGGTCTACCTCATCGCGGTTAGATGTGCACAGGTTTTCCTTGAGGAGCGTAAAGCAACGCAAGCAGACTTCGCAGGTGTCGCGAAGATCCTCAGCCTATGACAGTAGCTTCTGGAGGTAGGCAACAACAAAAAGAGCAAAGAAAGAAAATTTGCGCAACGAAAATTTTCCTCAGCAATCTTCTTTTTGTGAACGCGTAAATAATCGGCCCAGAATAATAGGACCTAGCCATGGGCCGCGGGCATCGCGTGTAGTGAACAGCTAGACCTAGAGCAAGTCGAAGCGTTTATACTGAACGGTGCCGCACAAATTATCTCACATCTGCGCAGCTGTCATGAATGCGTTTCCAGAACTGCTCACGGTTTAACATTTTATGACTAAGGGTGTCTAAGCGCTTTGGGCTGTAATAATTAATTTGTAGGGCACACTCATTGTCAAAACTAAGGGTAATGTCCGTCTGGCGCCACCAATGACCTCTGCTGTCCTCGACGTGGGAAAACGCTTAAGTAGCAACAAAACATCATCAATTGGGCAGCTTCGGCCACTCATGGCTTAATCATGCCGCACCGCACGGTTTCTGGCTGTTGAAACGCTGAGGTAAAGGTCGAGATGATACAGGAAGACGTTATCTGCGACGCCGAAAACATGTGATAGCGGGAAGTGAAATAAACGGCTCGGAAATGATTGAGCTAACTTTTTACAAATGTTGTTTAGGCACATTGTGCGTCGAATGGGGAAGATGGTTAGAGCGTACAATGCACGTAATGGAAGGGAAGCAAGCAGGCAGTGAGAAAACAACTGCAATACAGCGCGCCTGCTGATTGTGGCATTTAGTTACAGATTAAGTTGGCCTTCGCTGCATAGAGATGCTTTATTCTGTGTGCAAGGAGAGTTTTGACAAAGTGACCTAAACCATGTGTTCGCGGTGTCTCGCGTTCTTCTGATTAGCGAATACAGGCGGGGTAAGTTGACGTTATAAGCTGCAAACTGCGTACGCGTTAGGCCTTTAGACAGCGACAGCAGCCCACCCCCGCACACGCTAGACACAATTAAAGTTTTAGAATACATTTTTCTTGACGACAAGACACCAGAGCAAAGTTTTACTGCAGGAAAATAATTAAAACTAGATTTACGTGCGATGCAAGCTGATGACAACTATCAATCGCACTGAAGTGAGCGCACACAGCAAGAGTAATTTTGGCCCGTTAAATCTCATGAACAAGGAAAATGAGGACATACATATTAACATGGTGTTTTCACTGACATAAGCACTCTTCGATAAAAAATGTCGTCAAAATTAAGGCCTGAGTTTTTTTTATTTTTTGAAAATGTACTTTTTTGAAAAAAGCTCGCTTCTTTAACTATTTTCTTCTTATTTTGCGCTGCCTTTCGGAAAACGATCTTCGGCATAAATGTTGCAAAGGCTCCTTCAAATACTTGACACTTTTTTGAAGTTTCTGTGTGAAATAGGAAAGGCGCCAAGGTGCATCAAACTTAGCAAACGTTGTTGATTTGGACCGGGTTTGCCACTTTTTTTCACATTTTTTTTCCTTTTGAGGACGGCATAAAAAAGCATGGACACAGTAATGCGTATTAAAACCAACAAAAAAATTTTCGACACATTATTTATAGTTCGCGTTAATTCGGCCGTGAAATCCGAAAACATTGCAGTGAACAAAAACAGGAGGTCCGTGCCGCCACCTTCAAATATTTTTTTGGCACGCTGGGAGCGTTTCTTGGAAATAAAATTTTCAGTTCCGTGCACTTTGAATGTGCCCACATAACATATAAAAACCCAGGCAAAACAAAAATATCGACCGGACAGGCATGTTCGATCTCTCGTGGAATCACCCTTTAGAAGGCGGCAGCAGCCCACTTTCGCACATGCTAGAAGCAAATAAAATCTGAGAACACAGTTTTCTTGACGAAAAGCCACCAGAGCAAGATTTTGTTGCAGTAGAATAATTAAAACTGAGATTTACGCACAATGCAAGCTGATAACAACCATCAGTCGCACTGAAGTGAGCACACACTGCAAGGGTCATTTTGGCCAGTTATATCTCGTAAACAAAGCAAATGAGGACATATGATATTAAAACCGTGTGTTCACTGACATAAGCGCTCTTCGATAAAAAATTGTCGTCAAGATTGAGACCGGAGTTTTTTTTATTTTATTTTTTGAAAATGTACTTTTTTGAAAAAACTCGCTTCTTTAACTATTTTTTTCTTTTTTTGCGCTGCTTGTAGGAAAATGATCTTCCGTATAAATGTTGCAAAGGCTCTTTTCTATATTTGACATTGTTTTCAAATTTCTGTTTGTAATAGCAAAGGCGCCAAGGCGCCTCAAACTTAGGACCCTTTTTTGATTTCGGCCGTGTTTGCCATTTTTTCACATTTTCTTTTTTTTGAGGACAGCATAAAAAAAGCATGGATGTAATTCACAGTAATGCGTATTAAAACCAGCAAAAAAAATTTTGGACACATCATTTATAGTTCGCGCTAAATTCGGCCGTGAAATCCGAAAACATTACAGTGAGCAAAAGCAAGAGGCCCGAGCCGCCACCTTCAAATATTTTTTTGGCGCGCTGGAAGCATTTCTTGGAAATAAAATTTTCGGTTCCGTGCACTTTGAATGTGCCCACATAACATATTAAAAACCCAGGCAAAACGAAAATTGCGACCGGACAGGCATGTTCGATCTCTCGTGGAATCACCCTGCCGATGTTTTCATTGTGAACATGGCTCCCATGGGGGAGCCAAAATTTTAATACATTTGTTTTTAAAATCATTTTGGTCGGTATCTGTACCCCTTCTTTTATTATGTTTCATCCCGACCAGACGGGCTTCCGCCATACTATCAAATTCAAATGACAGAATTGCACTGAGAGATTTGTTTGAGCACCAAACTGGTCATTCTTGTCTGACCAACTTATTGCTTCTTTGCATAATGTGCTCAATGAAAAAAATAAATACAGATAAACCTCATTATAACAAGATAGGCTATAATGAAATAATAGATATAACGAGCAAATCGTAATTCCTCTTGAAAGTCCCTACAGAAACCAATGACTTAAAACCTGATTTTAACGGGGTAAAATTTGCCTGTTACGGGATGTAAAGAACAAATTTTGCTAGGAAATAAAATTTCGAGCCAATGTCACGACAATGCACAATGCGGATTTGAGATGGTGTGCAACAACACAACAACTGTATTTAGCAGTAAAAAACTCCCACCACGCATCTCCCAGCAACACGCACAAAGCTGGATGGTGCGGCATGCGCACACAAAGCTAAAGCCCCCTTACGCAAAGCCATTCCCACCTTCTGCTCGCTGTACACGGCACGCAGTGCACATGGTGTGCACAGCCATGGTGCGCCTGCCTGCGAGATGCTATTTCGTCCGCTATTTCTTCTGAGTAAGTACAGCGCATCATATATGCACTAAGTGCCCGCTGTGGCCATGATGTAATATTGGTTATAACTTATAATGAGTGAATCGTGGCGCCCCTTCAATTGCGTTATAATAACGTGGTTTAACTGTATTAGTGAGGCACAATGGATGATGTGATTTGGTAGCAAAGGAAATGGATACATGCACACATCTTTCTTCATCAGAGTGCACTACGAGTGTTCCTGTGGCTTGTGATACCATACGGCACCGGCTGAGATGACCATAGCATCACTCATGACACATGGAGCTTTTCAGTAGCATATCATTTTTGCTCAGTAGCAATGATGTGTATACAGAATTAAATCTGTCTCATGCAGCCCCTAAATCACAAATTTCACATTAACAGAATACTGATGGAAACACTTCACTCACCCTGTAGACTAGTAGCTCATGCACTTCATCATTCAATGTGGTGCCGTTTTCTTGCATCAGCTTGACAAATGACATGGCAAACGGCTTCTCAACTCTGTCTTTTGCTTGTAAAGTAAAGACAAAAAAAAATGTGTTTTAAATTTCTTGCCGCTTTTGATTTTATCATAGGACACAGGCTTCATGCTATGTATGACTAACCTTCATTCGACGATCTGTGTTTAAATGTAAACAACAGATGAGCATAATAAAACTGTTCAATAGGAACTGCAATCTGAAAAAGCACATGAAGAGCACAAGACACACAGTGTTATAGAAAAGTAAAATCAGCAGAATTAGGAAACAGATACTGTGACCTTAAATAAGCTTCCACAATTTTGCAAGAACAGATGTGATTGAAGCAGTTTCTTCCAGTGACTACGAATGTCTGTTGAAACGAGTGTTTACAAAAGTAGTTCAAAGTTCATTGTACATTGATGAGAGCTTGCACAATGTTTGCTGGTGTTTGGCGGCTATAGCACAGTTTGATGTGGAAGCACCTATGTAGGTCCTAGTGGCACGTCTCCATCCCGACTGCTAACGTCCATGATCATTATTAAACCTTTGTGGTAGCTGAAGTAATTAACATAAACCCGGACACAGTGTATGGTGAATCTCGCGCAGTGATGGCACCAACAACACATAATCACTAGTACTCTATATGCACTCATGGAAAGCGTTGTCATTTAAGGAGAGAAACGGCAAGGTGTGCACTCTCCAGCAATTGGGTAACCTACACTTCTGCTCATGCATATACTACCACATAGCGCTTCAGGAACGTGAGAGGCAGAGCTCGTAGCCTGAGCCGTTAACGCACAAAGGCATCCCGCAGCCTGCTGGTGTACCTCTCACTGCAAGAAAGCACTCACTCAAACTGTATTGAAACGAAATGGAGTGGAAATCGGCGAGCCAGCCTCCTTTGAGCTGAGACTACCAAAGCGCGTCCTGTCGGAACTTGTTAGTGTCATGATGCAGTATTTCACTTCACCTCTCCAAGACGGCGACATCACCCCACGCGAGCGAAGGTCACTGTGAAAGGGAGAATGCATGAGAGATATAAGGTGCGTTTGTGGAGCCTCGTGCATATGCATCGATGGTGTAGTGGGTAGAGTGCTGGGCACCTACTGTCGCAGACTGAGAAGTGGGTTCAATTCCCAGCGACGGAACTTTTTCTTCTCGTTTTTTTCTTTGTCATTTGTTAGTGTGCATTTTATTGACGTCATATCAGTGACGGAAATACGTCAATGAAGTCTTGGTGGTGCCCGTGGCCTTGGAACATTCGAAGCGGGCCTGTGGCCTGACTAAAACACTGTTACTATAGAGGCATTCCAGCCTCTCTACTGTTACTGTGCCCTCTCTGAAGGGGGCCATAAAACGGGGGATGTGCCCACCAGTGTCAGCGGTTGGGGTGTGTCCGTGTTTGTGTTTCTGGTGAAAAGAGGAGAGCCCGGCGGACAACAGGAAACAGCAGTGGCCAACGAAACTTTTGAGTTGTGTGGACGTTACCTTTTCTATGTTGTGTCATATAAATAGTTTGTGTTGTTTTAATCACCGGATTTTGTTTTACCGTAGTTTTTTTTTTTTCAGAAGTGGGTTGAGGCAGTTTATCAGGAGATTTATGGCCGCGGTCGTACAATCAGGAAGGCAGGTCAGAAATCGGGAGTCTCCCAGGCAAATCGGGAGTCCCCCAGTCAATTTGGGAGAGTTGGCAGGTATGCATATGATTAACCCCTTCAGGGTTTTCGCCGTACATGTACGGCAGAAGCTTCCTGGTACCAAAGGGTTTTCGTCGTACATGTACGGCATAGCGTTTATTTTTAAAACGCGCGCCTTTTTCGATCATTTCTCTTGTTTGGCCTGTGCTTCCATACTTCGGGAATACGTGGAATTTTTTTCAAGCGCCGATGTCTCTCCGTTGTATTTTTTTTTCGCTTCCCAAAACGGCGCGCCGCCTATCGCTTGCCCATCCGAGCGCGTTCGCGGTTCAGCTAGTTTAAAGTGCGCGCCTTTTTCGATGATTTCTCTTGCTTGCCATGTGCTGCCACGCTTCGGGAATACGTGGAATTTTTTTCATGCGCCTATGTCTCTCCGTTGTTGCTTTTTTTATGCTTCGCAAAATGGCGCGCCGCGCGCCGGCTATCGCTTGCGCAACCGAGAGCGCCCGCGGCGCGGTCTGGTTTCAAACGCGCGCCTTCTCCCATTTCTCTTGCTTGGAATGTGCTGCCACGCTTCGGGAATACGTGTAACTTTTTTAATGCGCCGATGTCTCTCCGTCTTTTTTTTTTTTTCTTTCCAAAGAGGCACGGCGGCTTGTAGTCTCGCATCAGAACGCGCGCACGCGGTCCGGCTTGTTTCGGTTTCGTCCTTCGGGTGGTTTTCGCTTCTTGCGCCCGCAAAGCTGATGGCTGTTTGGTTTCTAATCTCTCAAAGGGTGACCGCTTGTTACTCTCTCATTTATTGCACCCCGGCGCGCGATTACATCTGTTTCCGTGCGGCGCTAAATTACACAAACGACGCCGCCGTGATTGCGTTTCCTGTTTTGGGTTCTCGGAAAAACTAACTACGTCTTGTTGGCGATAAGACGAAGTATTACTGTAGCTTTTTCACTCATTTTGCTTTCCGGACGGGCGCAAAACCATAGTTTTCTTCCGTGCGCTCACTGACGCAGTTTGCTCACGCTATGGAAGCGCGCGTCGGTTGCGCTGCTGCCGGTGAGTCGAGCAGCGATTCTTCCTATGCGGACTATTCCCCGATTGCCGATCAGAATATGATTCATTGGATTTCAGTTCGTCAGACGAGGATTTTTTGACGAGTTCAGACTCCGATGACGATCAAGGAGCGACATCTGAAACGCGTGCGCGGGGAGCCATGCTTCAAAGACTATCACACGCTGAAAAGATTTTAGTGTTAGAACACGAGCGTTTTCAACCGGAAACGTACTCTAGTGCGCTTATTTTTGTATGTTTGTGAGCTATGTTTAATACAATGCATAATTTTTATTCATAAAAAACTGTGAAGCTTTTTTTTTTAAGATTCTGCTTGATTTTACTACGAATAAACCATATGTATGTATCAACAAAACAAGATTTTTTTGTCACTTTACGGTCACGAAAAAAAATTTTAGACAATTTTTTTCTTAAATAGAATCGTCTGAACAATTTATTTCAGCAATAAAAAAATTACACATTTTTGGACTGGATTTCGCGAAAAAATTCGACCCTCAAAGGGTTAACAAGCTTACCGAGTCATTTGTACAGCTCGTTCTGCACAACACACATTGTATGCATAAAGTTTGTTTAGAAATGCTTGGTAAGGAAAAGCATGATGAACTAACCTTGCAGATATTATATGTTTTCATATTTATTAAGAAGCCAAACCATAATGTCAACCAAAAAATTGAAAGTGAAATGAGTAGCGCTAGCACACATTGCATAGCACAACTCAGGTTCACATATAATTTGAAAGATGTAAAACATTTTGATACCTTGAATGTTTCCATCCAACGTGGTTTATCTTCATGATAGTAAATGACACTGTGGTATTCGTCAAGGCTTTCAGAGCCTGATCCCACACTTATGACACCCTGAGCAAAAAAATATATATATATATAAAAAAGCATTTATTGTCTGACAAATTTCTGATTTCTCTCTAGTATAGTTCTTCACAAGTCCATGCAATTAAAATAAAGGCAGCATAACGTACGTATTCAAAGAATAGATAGATTTACAATTGACCATTAGCATTCTCAAGTGTCGTTTTCAAACAAAATCACTAAGGAGCATAATACTACTGAACCACAGATAACGGATGACATCCTGGCTTCAAAAGCAGTGCACAGGTACTTCAATGACAGTTCACATTTCTACCTCTCCATTAGTGTACCTGCAAACCTGAGAACTTCAAGATTAGTAAAAATCATGTGGACACAACACTTCAGGGAAGCAGGCAAGAGCAAAGGGGGGGCCCAAGCACATTCCTATAAAAAGTGTACCCTGAGCACACACCTTTTGCAATATACATAAACACTTCATTGACAATGATTCACCTTAAAATCAAGCACACATGCAGCAGAAAACTCTAACCGCCTGAATAACAAGCAGCATACTGTTTATAGACCACTGCAACTTCTTCAGAGACATTGCTGTTTCTAATTTTGTCTGCTTCAAAAAATTGTGCTAATAAAAGCCTCCTCAGAGAAAGCAACCTTACAGTGCGTTTTCACCATCAGCAGACTTCAAACAAACAGATGAACAAACAAAGCTCCAATGAAATCTTGTGTGCAGTGCTAAATATCTAATACGATTCAATATCATAAGAAATCTAAAGGATTCTCATGGTGATACACCTTTTCTTTGGTGTGTCACATAAATAAGTTTGTGTTGTTTTAATTGACCGGTTTTTGTTTTACTGTAGTTTTTTTTTTTTTTAATCAGATTGAGGCAGTTTATTGGGAGGTTTACAGCCACGATCATACAATCAGGAAGACAGGTAAAAAATCTGGAGTCTCCCAGGCAAATCGGGAGAGTTGGCAGGTATGCCATTGTACGCAAGATTTTGGTTCTGTCTATATGACCAATGAAAGTTTTTGCACACTTGAAGATTTGTCACAAACAGAGTTTATTCTTTATAAAACTTTATGAAATGTTATTGAAACCGATGAATAAATCAAAATCCATAAATGTAATAAAAAATCTAGAAGACTTGGGAGGTGTGCAATGTATGCAATTAGGAACATGACCATAACTTGTTTCTATGACATGTAGTAATGGTTCACTGCTGTGTACATACTCCCTATTTTACAGAGCTACGAACATCTATTATTCACTAGAGTGGCAAGCAATAAGCTTTGCTGTATACTTACTTGCTATTGTAGGACATACAAAACTAAATAAAAAAAGAAACCGTAATAGTGATGGAATAAAACAGACGGTAGAAGCCAAAATAAATGCAGTACGAAAGATATTTATCACACAAAATATCACAAAATCAATCCTTAGCCTTACCGGTATGACAGATCCTTTGTCATTGCACACTTTCACTGTGACTTCAATATTTCTGTCCGAGGTCTTAGCGCCCTTTGAGAACTCAGCCTGGACAAGTGTCAAGTACAAGTCATTTCGTACATCACCTGGAATAATTTAAACACAAAAGCTATAGAAAAAGAAAAAAAACCATACAAAAGAAACAGACAAAATTTTTTTTTTCTCCTTCAACAATCGTAGAAAACAGCACAACCTCACTGATATGACGGTTAAATTTTCTCAGCTCTCATGCTCTGAAACACCTTTACCATTTAGTTGTTGCAGGGTTACATGTATTAGCTTCCTGGATTGCCCCGCCTACAAAAAGTGCAAGAGAACACCACTGGTGCAGCACAATCCTTCAATAGCACCTATGTTGACCACAATATGTTGCCGTAGAAAATGGTTCTTTGCAGCACCTGAGGCGCAGCACAGTAGGATAGCCATCACGGTGTCGAAATCGGCAACCATTAACAATCTTGAAACATCTTACAACATCGAAAGTAAAGATTCTGTGGAAGAGGGCACAAACTGCAGTGCAGCCCCCGTACTTCCATATACTGTTTGGCCCTCAATATCGTACGAGGCAGTACCCAAAAACCTATGACATTTTAAAAAATTCTTTTGATTAGGAGATTCCACAACATTAATCGCTTTCATTACTACTCTCCTTGGGACACAATGAACTTGTCCCGCGCCTTTTTTATGTTGTTGTTCACAATTTTTCTGTCATCCCTTGAAAACTGACCCTCATTGTTACTTTACCTCCTCTACATCTTAAAAATGCTTTCGTTGCTGCCTTACAGATAAGGAGCTGCAAGGAGCAAAATACAGAAAGTAGAGGATGAATTTAAAAAGACACTATAATCTTATTAATGTCAGGGAGAACCTGATGCACACACACTGTCCTTTGAAGCATTATTTCTATCAAGAACTTCATGCACATGAGCTGTCCTTTGTTTGAACACAACACAAAAGTGGATGGACTCAGAAGACCACTGTCATACTTCGCCACTCCTAGAAATCTTAAACTGGCATTTTAAGCAAATTCACATATTCATTGAAAGACATTTGATCATTATCAGAGTTACACAGATAACAAAGAATGAGATAAAAGGCTATGATTCACATTTCCTGGCAGCAGTCTGGTGCCTAATCCTTCATGCTGCTATGGCTATCTAAAGAATGTGATGACGCAGATGTCTGATAAGATTTACTGATAACACAGACATGCAGTACAAAAGGTAAGAGTATCATAATGGAACCAATACACACAGATGCCCTGCTGCCAGCTGATTTTAACCTCATAATCTTCTTTCTGTTTGTATTTAATAATGAGATTGAGGTTTATGTAAAGTACTATAACACATTCAAAATACAAACATTTACGTGCACTCTATATAGTAAATAAAAAGTAACAACATGTCTCTCTCTTTTACCTGGTTACATGTAGAGTAACGCTGTTCTTAAGGGTTCATAGGTTGTGCCAGCAAAGAAACAAGCCCCTTGATCTACTCCTCTTTCGTTCTTATACAGTACAGAAAACAGACGTCCATTTCTCATCTCCTTTGCGCCCCCACATATGTTCGTGTCTGAGCATTTACACATAACAATGTAGCCAAGGCTTTAATGCTGAATGTGCACTTGCTACATGTACAGCAAAGCTTAACTAAGAATTAAGGAAGATGAGTACTATTCGTTGACCCTGTAATTAATTAAAAGATGTTACCCATTATTGTTAGTAATGCAAACAAAGTGAAACAGTGAAACACAGGTGCCCAAACACTCGCCAGGTTCCTCAAACTTTGTTGCATCCAACAGCTAAAATTGTTTTTAATTAATAGGCCCTCAGAAAAGTTAAGGTAGACTGGGATTTTGTGTAACAAGGCTACAAAAAAAGTAACCATGAAGAATTTCAATAATACTGTACTTTATACAATTTCCATTTGATGTATTTTTCACCTATGAGTGTGCGAAAACATCAATTTTGAGTGCTAGCTTGCAGACTTACACCAAAAAATGGTGTTGCTACTGAAAGATGAAATCACAACCATAACACACGCACCAGAATAACGTCAAACCCACAAATGGGCGCAAAATACATGCGTTCTGAAGAGACGAGTGCAGTTCACCATCAACTGAACGTCCAAAAGTCAATAAAACATGACATAATGTCACTGCTTTTACAACATACTGCCTAGCAATAGCCAGGGCAACTTTGAACCTTCTGAAAGACTGACATAGGGACTGGCATGTAACTACAACCTGCATGACGTTTTAAAATATGGCAGCATAAAATAGGTCATCTCTACAGCAAAAACATCAATCACTGGTAATCATACCGCTTTCCTCACACTGTTATTGATTCAATTAGATATTCAAGTTTATGGTGGCACCAGAAGAGTCGGTTAAGAACATTACCGGGCAGGATGACTTCAGGGAAGCCCATCTTGCGTGCCACAGCTGTGGTCCCAGAAACAAGGTGCGGGTTCTCTTCACGCACTTGCTTGCTGTCACCATGCAGCAACTTGAGGCAGATCCAAAGACCCTGGCCTTTGTGTTCCTTTTGGGTTACCTCCTTCGCTGCCAGGGCCTTTTTGATGGCTGTGTCCAAGAAGTCGCGCTCTCCACACCTGCAAAATCACGGAAAAATACTCTAAAGTTATCATCCAGCCCCGGCTACCTAGATGCAACTAAGCAAGCTTCAGGGTGCCTGTAATGCATCCCATCGCTCACTGCCAGCACTTTATTGTGCCACAGGTGACCAGTGGGGAGCCCAAGCTGGGTCATTATGGTAGACAATTAACAGTGACAGCCTTGGTCCTGCAATGTGGCAGCGTTCGAGCACATGGCAATCACCCAGCACTCACCGGTGACGCAGAAAAAGCACTAGCTGCCATGCAGTCTGATTATTGCATTTCAACTACTGAGCAACGCACATGTTGTACTCGTAAGCACAACACCATTTTCGGCTGCATTACTGCAAGGTGTGGTACTAGAAGCCTGAAAATGGTACCGATATTTAAAGTATGTTTATATGGTCTGAGCAGGTGCAATTCTTTCGAAGATGCTATTACTTCTGCTGCAGCATCAGCAACACAATAAGTAGTATTTAACAAAGAATAATCTGATGTAAAAAATTTTTCAAGCAGCCACCTTAATTTTACAAGCAACTAATGAGTTATGTATGTGATCTGATCAATATGGCATAACTGCAGGCAAGGTTATTACATCCAATGCCCACATATTGTAATCCATCCTGTACTCTCATGAATGCATATATATACATAATTACCATTGCAATAAATCAATTTTTTAAGTGAGGTGCACCATTTCTTTCTTTATTATTTTATGTGAGAACTGATATTGCTAATTAGCCGTACTTACTGAATGTACGGAACAAAATGCTGCTTCTCTTCATCACTGTCAATCTTGCCACTGATGATGTCAGTAATGTCCATGGCTGAAACATATAACATGGTTGTGAAGAATAGTGCCCAATGCAATGTCTCAGCACTTTTTCTCCCATTTGACAGTAGAAATATGTAAATTCTTGTTTAACCCCTAAAGTGCCGATTAAATTACGAAAAATTGTTCCAAAATTGCCAAATTTTTAATGACGTGAAATGCTTCATTAACATGTTCAAAACAGAAAAAAAACTTGCGAAATTGTTTTACGGCTTAGAAAAATGCTTTATTCATCAAATTTCGCACCGTCATGATAAACCCAGGCCCGTAGCCAGAAATTTTTTTAGGGGGGGGGGGCACTTGCTGAAGGCTTTGAAAAACACATATTTTCTATATTTGTTTTCGGTTAACACCCTCCCCTCCATCAGAATTTTGGGAGGGGGAAGGGGGGGAGTGAGACCCCCCACCCCCCTGGCCGTGGGCCTGGCAATACCCCATACCTAGGGCATTTTATGGGTATTTCGAAAGAAACTTCTGCAACTCCAGAAAGTATAGGTTCCATTTGATTTCCCGTGGACAAAATCTACTATTCCCCGATAGTTCAATACAAACTAGATAAGGCTACCATCCTTGTGGTAGCGTTCAAAGCACGGCACTCCACCATGTTCGTTTATAACGTGCTGGAGACTCAAGGTGCGCATTTCGCCGTTTAGTGTGCAGACTCTCCTTCAATAAAAGCGCCAATCATAGAACCCGTGCTGCCATCTATGTTTTAAATAGGAAAACACCATTTGACAAGCTGGGCCTGTCAAAAGCCTCTTGAAACATTGCTGAAGAGCCATGACGAGCACAGCTCGTCATAAGCAAAAAAGTGACAATTTCTCATGATGTGCTCAGCTCGTCATAAGCAGTTAAGGGGTTAAAGACACCATGTAAAGCAACACCTGAATGTTTACAATGTCCCTCACCAGCAACACCAAATGGTCGACGCATGCCTTCAGATTCACATGTCTTCTTTGAATACAATGTTGACCTTTTGTGATCATTCTCCTTCAGCTCCATAGCACCTTTGTAAAGATAATTTTTTTAATTAAGCATCAAAATTCCAGCAATTGAAATGAGAGATGATGCAAAAGTGGTATCACACAATATATCTGACTTTGGGTGCCTTACCAATGCGAATGATCTGACAGATAAAGTTGACACGTTCCCGACTCAGATCCCGACTGCCCAAGTCCTAAAACAAGCATAAAAGGAAGATATAAAGTAAAGGTAACGAGCCTGTGTGTATCCAGTATGGAGAAAACAGCAGCATAAACATGATGGACTTACAGTGAAAAGCACTCTCAAGTTGTTGAGCTGGTCCAAGTCTTTGATAAGACCACATTTGGCCCATTGGACATAGTAGTTCTCACTAAAAAAAAAAAATACATTCGATAGACACCAAAAGACAAAATCAAAAGCAAATGTGTTCCTTGTAAAGCAAACAGCGTGATGACCAGACCTGATAAACTTCTGTTCTTTGGCATCGTAGAGTGTCATGAGAAGATCTGCGTCGTCTCCAATGCGGCAGACAAAGTTTTTTACCACAACAAACAGATTGTGGCAATAATGGCTTGATGCCTTGGGAGACCCAATGTCTAGCTGCGTCTGATACAAAGAGAATGTTTTAAAAATATAAGTCACCACCTCATAAGCAAGTTGCCCTGTCTGGTCAGACCTACACATGACAAGCACAAAGGTACTGTCCGATCTCTAACTTCATTTTAACATAAACCCATCATATGGCTCAAAGCACTGTCTCGTGCAAGATCCCTCCCCAAAGAAAGGTTTCACAAGGTGTCACAACATAGCTAGGAACTACTAGCAACAGAAAAGTGCATTATTATCTATTTTCTTCCTTTAGAGGCTTTTCTCAAATTGTACTACCTCATGACAGCACAATTTTCGCTTCACCATTGAGCTACAAAAGACAATTTGAAAGACGAACTCGCAATAATTACTTGGCTAATTAACAAAAGTCTTACAGTAATTTTCATAATTTATCTACTGTGTATATCATTATCCAAATAGCCATTTAAAAACTGTAAGAAACAAGCATGCGTCTCCTTAATTTGTCTAATGCAAAACCAAACCCCACTATCCTTTACAGCCGGCCAGCTGACAAGCCATTATCAGGTTCGGGGAGCTGGGATATAAGTTCCACGTGGCATTTCCACAATACTCGCCTACAACACACCTCTAAAATGGCACCTATTGTGCATATGAACCGAGGCATGTGGAGCAAAATATTTACGACAGATACTTTGAGGAACAATCCCGTGACAAGAAATTTACAAGGTGGAACAGCCTTCGTGAAGTATGAGCATCAAGTATGAATACAACAATATGTCTCAAATACTGTAACTGAGAAGTAGTATCACATGTCTTTGCAAGTTGTATAGACATATGCGCCATGTAGTCTACCTGCAGCTGCAGAACTGCCACATTACTTTGCTAAACTCCCAAGCTTCCATGAGCAACAAAGATCAGTATTAGAGAAGCGAGTTGGGCCAGTTGGTGCGTATTAACTGTGGACATATCTACTAGCGCTAAAAACACGAAGGACGAGGTAAAGACAGCAGACAGGACGCAGCGCTAAACTTCAACTGATCTTTTACTTCCACAAGACGCAAGAAATCACAAGCTGCGCAGGAGGCTGCGCCACACTGAAGAAAACAACCAAAAAAACGCCCCCATAAACGTCACTACATTATTTTCCTTTCACATGCCCTAAGTTGATGAATCGTGTGATAACTAATCCAACGGTTCTATGCGCAGATTACGGTCCAAGTATGCGCACTCCTTGTTGCTGAGGGCCAGCGATGGTGCGCTTACACACCGATCACCCGCTTTTTTTATGCAGAAGGCCTCGTATATCTCTCTGTCTGATTGCCCTCGCAACCGCCTGAGCACACGAGCGCAGTGAAACTGTGCTTTGCACTCGCACCTTCGGCAGTGGTCAGCAAGATGGCCAGCGGCGGCTACGGCACTGATGGATGCCCGGTGTTCCCTCAGACGGTCGTTTAAACAACAAGGAGTGCGCATACTTGGACCGTAATCTGCGCATAGAACCGTTGGATTAGTTATCACACGATTCATCAACTTAGGGCATGTGAAAGGAAAATAATGTAGTGACGTTTATGGGGGCGTTTTTTTGGTTGTTTTCTTCAGTGTGGCGCAGCCTCCTGCGCAGCTTGTGATTTCTTGTGTCTTGTGGAAGTAAAAGATCAGTTGAAGTTTAGCGCTGCGTCCTGTCTGCTGTCTTTACCTCGTCCTTCGTGTTTTTAGCGCTAGTAGATATGTCCACAGTCAACAAAGATCCTATTTGTAGCTACAATGATGAAGGAATCGGCTAACACATATAATCTACAGCAGTACTGGAGGCTTCTGCAAATGGTACACATGCAACTGGCAACTGTTTTTTTCTTTTTTAATTTGCCCCTTGAGAATAAACAGAGAATAACAGCCTGTGCTTACTTATGGACATAGGTTGGCAAAAAATGTGGGGCTCACTCAGCCTCACTCATGAAATATATTTTGCCCTTAGAGCTCACTCGGACTCAGACTCAGCAAAACTTTCCTCAACCGAACTCACTCGGACTTAGACTCACTAAAATTTTTCTGAGCCGGGCTCACTCGGACTCAACCTCATCAAAACATTACTCACTCGGACTCACTCAAAGTCAGACTCATGGCACTATCTGAGTCTGAGCGAGTCTGAGTGAGTCGACTCATGAGTCCATTAGTGCATAATTAGCTTTTACAACCATTATGTCAATGCCAATATCTCGCATAAATGGTGCTCTCCTTGGCAGCTTTTGATCTCGTACCTTCAAATATAAGTTACCAGTGGGTGCAATCCAGTAAGCACATTTTTATTGAAAGAGATGATGCACACGAGATATTTTGATCAAGAACTACCCGTGAAAGAGTTTGCGGGGGGGGGGGGGGGTCACCTGTCCCCTTTCCCCCTCCTTAACTCACGTCTCTGATGAATAAATATTGAGCTGGTGTATGAACACTAATGCTTTGAAATATGTGTGAGTCGACAATGGTACAAACGTGAGCCGACATAAGGCTGATATTAATGATGAAGTTGTTTAGATAGAGCCATAGGTTGGCAAAAAAGTGCGGAGCTCACTCAGACTCACTCAAGAAATATATTTTGCGCTTAGTGCTCATTCGGACTCTGACTCACAGAAATTTTCCTCAACCGGACTCACTCGGACTGCAGGCTCACTGAAATTTTCACAACCAGACTCAGTCGGACTCCATCTCACCAAAATATTATTCACCTGGACTCACTCAGACTCAGACTCACGGCTTAATAATAATATCTGGGGTTTAACGTCCCAAAACCACGATATGATTATGAGAGACGCCGTAGTGGAGGGCTCCGGAAATTTCGGCCACCTGGGGTTCTTTAACGTGCACCTAAATCTAAGTACACGGGCCTCAAACATTTTCGCCTCCATCGAAAATGCAGCCGCCGCGGCCGGGATTCGATCCCGCGACCTTCGGGTCAGCAGTCGAGCGCCATAACCACTAGACCACCGTGGCGGGGCTCAGACTCACGGCTTGATCTGAATCTGGGTGAGTCTGAGTGAGTAGACTCGTGAGTGAGTTTGCCGACCTATGCTTATGGATCACTAAAAAATACTGGATCACACACGCAAAAAAGTTACTATATCAGCAATACAAGGAGCTATACGTAGGCTGCCTCAGAAGAGGTGGGCAATCTGCAAATGCGGATAACACACAGAATGCCAAAACCTTTTTTACTGACTAGCAAACAATCAGGTAGCTGCGTAAGTGCAAAATGGTCATATGCATGTTTTTTGTCTTAATTCTGTTACGCAGTGAAAGAAAGAGAGTAAATGCAAGTAGCGCAGGGAACAAAAAAAAAAGCCACTTCTATTCACTGAACCTTGTTACTTCCTCTTGCAGTTTGCCAGCAAGTTGTAATGATGACATCAGTACGAACTGTCTACGATTTGTTGTGCTCAGAATAATTCTTAAATTCCACTGACCTACTACATACCTTCTATGCAACAATGTTACAGCCTCCTGTTTCAGATAGATGACATCTCTATAATGAGGAACTTATGGGAGCACTTTGTAGGCTTTTGCTGCAAGGTACTGCCATGAGCTACACATTGAAGATCTCCCTAATTGTAGTTTTTAATGTTCGTGAATGTATAAATTACAACACAAAAGACGGTATTTGTTGGCTACAAACATGAGTAACAATAACAGTGCGAAAGACAAAGAAATAGCAAAATAAATGACAAACACAGTCACCAGTGTTTGCCATTTATTTCTCCTTTCTGGTCTGTCTTGTACGGGGTCCATCATTATATAGGAACTAAACATACTTTTCCAATGCACGTCAGACAAATAAAAACATAAAAAAAAAGGATTGTCAACATAAGCATCAACATGAACCCCATAATTTTGCTGAAATAGCGAGTATGACATTTCCTGAAGAAAGAGAAGCAAGAAACAAGCTTAATGAGTGCTTTATGATGAAAATGACCGAGTCAGAATGCAAAGAAGCTGGTGACAAAAGAGTGCACAAAACTGCGAATAAATCACTTCTATCCCCTAGTTTTTTTTTTACCGATGACATCTGCTTGATCCTTTTCGTCGCATCCACATGTGCACGGTACAAGTCAATGGTGCTAGTGACGTCTGGGTTGAGGATATTGCCGCTACTGTGTCGAACAACCAAATCAAGGTCAAGGATCCTGCGAGTGGGTGTGGCAAGCATTAGTAAAGCAACACCAAAAGAGATGCGTAGCAGCACAGAAGTATTACAAGGTTCCTTTGCCAACTCACGCATTGCCCATTTCAATCTTTGCAGTGACCTTTTGCTTCAGCTCCCTCAGTTCATCCTGGAGACAAACAAACAATCCTGTCAGAATCACAGCTTTTCACCATATTCCTGCAAACATGTAGTGCCACAATCGAGCTCATTTGCCAAAAATAAAATCTGACAAAGTCCAAAAGCAGTTCTTCAGATTTTAAGAAATAGGGAGCTCCAGATAATCTAGAACTGGTGATTCTAGTGCACCCATAAATCAAGTACACCAGCAATTTTTTTTTTCTGCATATGAAAGAATGCAGTTGGCTTGGATGAAAATTGAACTTTTCAAACCTTGAAGAAGCAGCAAGACAGGTCCACTGAGCCCCTATGGTGGTTACGTAACAAATTTATTTTGCAGCATAATATAGGGTGTGATTCATAGCAATAGAATTTGATATGCATTTACTCATGCAACGCATATAAAATGGCACAGCAAGCAATGCACACAACGCCACACAACGCAATCATCCCAAGAATTTTTAGCTATCCATTACAGGCATCAGACATCATAGGCACTGCAATAGGAACAATGATCACAAAATAAGCCTACATGAAACCAGTGATCAGTAATGCTATTCAGCAGAGTAGGCATAATAATGACACAAACAAAAACAATAACATCGCTGAGTACTTCTTGCACAGTAGAAGAAATGATGGTCACATGTACGTGGTACCCTGTTAATAAATTTGTACACCCGTGAGCAAAAGTACACGGACCAAGGGAGCACATGCCAAAATTGCCACCTGCGCTGTCTAGTGGTGAGCTGTCTGCTGCCGAGAGCATATCTCTGCTGAATGCGTGGCCGGAGCAATGCTCTCAACAGCAGACGGCTCGCCACTACATGGCGCAGACGGCAATTTCGGCATGTGCTCCTGTGGTCTGTATACTTTTGCTCACGGGTGTACATGTTTTTTAATGGTAAGAAATATTTCAAGCAACCTGCTGCTGTGCAAAATGTGCCCAGGTATGTGCTGTTTCGTGCCTATGCCGTTTCTTTATGTGCTCTTATTTTTTCTCTGCAACCATATATAGTGTAACATTCCTTTTCCATTTTACTTCTGTTATTTTTCATCTTTCTCAGAGCTGTAGAAAGTTCAGGCATACAATGAAAAGCAAAACAGTTAAAAATCCAATGGCCTTTATCTTTCCTTGCTCTCTACAGTAAACTGGACCCAAATTTGTAAAGACTAACCCATTATTAATGTATGCAAACAGAACTTTCTATTAAAGGTGTACTGACACAAAATTTCGCGGCCAAGATTGCCTACGGGATTGATTCCCGTGAACATGCGTATATCATCTGCAAAATATTAACAGCGAATATAGCTTGGACGGTATTTTACACGAATTTTGAAGTTCGCGTGTGCAATCCAGTGCTATACACCGCACCTCGCGACACTGACACCCTAGAAAGTGACTCAAAGGCGACCCCCCCACTAGCCCAACACCACCACGCTGCAGTCGATACAAGTAATGATGACATCATAGTCACCATTTCTCTTTTGCCATGCTTGAACCAGCAGACTATTTTTGGGCAGCTGCTCGTGAGTCCATAGCCGCGGCGCACGCGTTGGAAGCTTTGCGTTTGGTGACACTGCTTTTCCATTTTCTGTTCGAAAGGACTTCTTCATTTCCTTGGGCTGTCTGGGCTGCGGACCGTGCGGAAGTGCGTCATAGTTCTGTGTGCCGACGTGGCCAAGTGTTGCACACGCTAGGTGGTGATAGTTGCACCCAGCGGCTTGTTTCTGGAGCTCTCTCAAACCGAAACTGAGACTGGTCAGTAATGAGGAGCCTGTAATTAATTATCTGTCATGTGCTGTAGCAAAAGATGTGCTGTGTTATGACTAACAGGCCCCCAGCAACACATTGCAGCAAAGAAACGCGAGGCCAAAATTTTTGTGTCAGTACCCCTTCAAGTACAGGATGAGGGCTCTTGAATAGATCTCCCTTTAACATGTAAACTATTACTTGGTGCATCGTTATAAATAAGTTCGAACACTTACAGGTAAAACTAATGTTTGAACATTAAGTTATACTTAAGTGGTGGTCACAATAACACACAAATATGGCAGAGCAGAAAATAGTGCTACATAAGTATTGAAAGAACCAAGAGACAGATACATACGACGGGCAGAGTTCCAGACATAATTTTCCTTCTGGAGTCCATCAGCTCATACATCATGTTCCGAACAGAATCAAACTCTGCTCTATTTGTCTGAAAAAACACAAAGCACACACAACAACAATTTATGTGAAAAATGGCAATAGTAATTTTAAAATAACTAAAGCCAACCCTGAAATATGTGTATTGGCAGACTTGCAGCAAACAATAAATTATGCATACGCCCAAGAATTTTTATAATAACAGAGAGCTGGGCTAGTTCGTAAGTATTCAGACAGGCCGAGCAAACACGGACACAAGAAAGAAGTCAAGACACCACAAATGCCAACTAACAACTGCAAAAGGCGCACAACGACGGAAAAGAAAGATCGCATGAAAACTTATCTGCGCATGCCCACACAACAGGCGAACCTACCAATCTGGCACGCGTGGGGGTCTACGTGAAAGATAGCTGTTAAAGCATTTGATTTCTTCTTTATGCAAGTTAATCGACAATTGACTCACGCACGCGCTACCACTATTATCGATATGCCCTGTCTCAATCATTAGACGCATTTCTTCATTCCTGTGCTTGTACAGAACTGCGTATTCATCGAATTTTGGTGTGCACTTACACTCTCGACAATGTAAAGAAAGATTAGAAGGTGAGCCTCTGGTTAGCGGTCTTTTATGTTTAAGAGATTTTAGTGCATACCTGCTAACCAGAGGACTGATGTTTAGCAGAAGTAAAATATTCAATGACATTATTTGATTTTAAACTGCCCATATATAAGAACAAAGAAAAAACATACGAGGTACAGCTGTTTCCAGATCGGACCCCATTCACGAAGAACAGCCGTAATCTCCTTGATGATGGATGGCTCCTTAGGAATGACGACTTCATGAGGGCTGTGAGCAAACGTAAAAACGTTAGATTTGAACCAGACGGCAAAATCTAAAGGTACAAAATAATATACCCAGTCTTGTCAATGATGGACTCCTTGACAGCAATGTAAGCTTTGGGAAATATTCCCTTTTTTGTTTTGCTGTTGGTGCAGCAGCCATAGTACCAGTCTAAAAGGTAGAAGTAAGAAAACGGTGCAAAGTTTAGAGCGTTTTAATGCTCCCTCGTGAAATGAAATGCAGCGGGAAAAAACGAATTTGTGCCATAACATATGCAAAAAAGCGCATCATTTTGGTGAGACCAGCTGCAACATGTAAAATATGCGCCACACCTTTAGAAACAAACTGATAATCAGCGAATAACAAGACATGTTCATGCTAAGGTGCTATGCCTTTAAAACTAGGCGCTCCTAAAGAGCACAACGAGAAAGAGGTGGAAAAAAGTTTTGTTTATGAATACCTTCAAGTTCCTCGTAGATGTACACTGAATCGCCGACGTTTAACCGAAGCCTATGGACCCCTTCTTCTGTGAAGTTGGCGATTGCTGTATGCAAGGAAATGAGAAAACGCAAGCGTGATTATACTGATGCTAGCATCATCATTAAAGCATTGCGGAGCATCGGCTACACCCAATACGCTGTAAGGTGCACGATTTGATTCATCAAAGCCCTTGTTTCGCGTACACAAATAGCCAAGCGTTACGTAAGAACCGCGGAGTTTCACATGATGCAGAAAATGTTCGCTTGGTAAACTATGGTAAGCATGAGACCGAACTACCTGTTGCCGCGCGCGAATTAAAGTACAACTTCGACCGCGATGACTCATTTTGGAACGAAATTTACATGTATGCGTGAGCATGGGACGCGCCCGACGGGCTGGGTGTATCAATTACACATTCACGGGTGTCAAATAACTTGCAGACGCCGTCGACGGTGCCAAGGCTAACTGTCAGGGCGGTTTAGGCGAAAGAGAATGCTTAAAGCCAGCAGCCTTACCCACTCCATATTTTGCTTTATCCGGGACAGGCGTCCACTTGGTCATCGTGGTGTGACGCTTAGCAGCAATCACATAAGAGGGTGACTTCAGCAGAACAGAAAACAGGGAGTGCCATTTCCATACCAAAACGATTCATTGGTCACCCATAGCAGCATCCGCTGCCGTGCCGCTGAGCTTTCGTCCGGCGGGTTACCGCAGCGAGAGGGCGCGTGAATGTTTCCGCCAGGAAGCTATTTCCGGTCGCTTACGAAACACATACGTAAACAAAAACAGTTGTTTGCCTTGTTGCGAAGCCAAATGTCCATACCACCTAGATTTCTTCGTTATTTTTGTTTCGCATCAGACCACCGAACGTAATAGGCTCCCGCAAAGGCTCCCGTAAAACAATGTATATTTACGTTGTCGTAGGTCCTGTTGGCTACAGGGGGCTTTGACTAATTTGACTCTACAAGCGCCAATTTTAAAAGTGTTAATGGAAGGTTCTCTGCGATACCGATCGTACCCTTCTTTTTCTTCCTCTGTGAGCTTCGGATTTCTCTCGCTCCTATTTGGCCTGACATCCGCGTGGCTTCCATAAGATGCGCGAGCCAGCTGTGCGCCGAAATAGTGGGCGTACTTCGCAAGAACACTCCAGGCGTGTAAGGTAAGCGTGGCTCCTTACAGCGATTAGGATTTGCAATTGCGAACAGCACCATACGATTCACGGCGTCGTTCTGCCTAGACTATTTTTAATGAAAAATGTGTACGGAGGGAGTATATTCAGTTGGGATTCAAAATGTGGGCCGTGAGGCTGCTTCTGCCGACGTCTGTTTGGCTGCAGTTTTGTGTAACTGTGTTGCGCGTTTCTACCATTCGCTTGGAATTCATTCTGTATGAAAGCCGAGTTGGCATTTAATCCGCAGAAGAGCGCATCGTAACCTCGCTATAATACAGTGCTGTACAGTTGCATTTATTCCTCTCGAAGAAATATAATGTTCTTCATTACACTGTTCCTATTCATTTCGTTTTCTAGTAAATACTACGAGAAACGATCAGGAATGAGTTGATGTTAACTGCGATATGGAGACTAAACCAATTCATTGATCACCGCACTTCTTCCTCTCTCTGTCTCTCTTTCATTTTTTTACTTACTTCATTATCTGTTTCGCGAACGTGGCTGCGCCTTAGTTATACGAATCATAGCAATACTGTGTTGCCGTATTCACAACCAACCTTCAAGATTTTAGAAAAATGCTCCTTAAATTCTGGGTTTCACTGCATGCGTTATTTTACTAGCTCAGTGCGACTGAACTGTGTACTGAAAATTTTAATAACCGCCCAAATTCGGACCACTGGAGTCGCACGTGCACATTTTAGACACGTGAACTCTGAACCGTACAGATATTTTGTGGGAGTATTATGAAGAGAGAAGGCAATTTTAAATTTGTGTGAGGAATTGTGCATCTGCGCTCTGTCGTACAATTTGTATCAGGGGCGTAGCCAAGGGAAGGGGGGGAGTTGGGGGGGGGGTCCAACCCCCCCGAAAATTTTCAGTTTTACTTGCGTATATATACAGTTATACACGCACACATACAAACGCGCGCACGAACATATATACCGTATGGCTGAACCCCCCCCCCCCCCCCCGCCCGAAAAAAATGTCTGGCTACGCCCCTGGTTTGTATAATGATGTTGCCAGTAGCGTAGCCAGAAATTTTTTCGACGGGTCGGGGGGTTCAACCATCCTTTATGTATGCTTGTGCGTGCCTTTGTATGCGTGCCTATATATATATATATATATATATATATATATATATATATATATATATATATATATATATATATATATATATATATATATATATATATATATGTGCAAAAATGAAAACTTTCCGAGGGGGGGGAGAGGGTTCAATCCGCCCAACACCCCCCCCCCTCCACTTTCCTGGCTGCGCCAGTGATTGTTTAGTTTTGTTATTGCAAACTTTTCCGAGAACACTGCGTCGCGTATGGCATCTTATGGTATTTTTTCATGAGGACCATCTTATGGTATTTTTTCATGAGTTCTCCTGCTCTTAGCCTTCACCCAGTATGAAGCAGCAGGCCATGCACAAGCCATCTCTGCCTCACTGTCTTAACTTCCATGTTGAGCATCTCACTATGCAATCTTTTTAAAAGCAAGCATTTCATGTGCTTGACATACTCGCTGAGACGTTAGAATCGTCCTTTTTGTAAAGGCGATGTGAAACACCCAAGTGCAGTACAATACAAAATTACTGTCAAGACATTCGGTACCGCTTCGTGTCGGCTTTTGTTTGAAACAGCTTCCTTTTTGCAGACCATGACAACGATGGCCACAAGCTCATCTCCAGCAGATGGAGACCTGGTTGAAATGATACTTGAAGACGAAGTGGTTTCCTTCAGCAGGACTGTTTTAATGCAGTCTAGCCCCTTCTTTCAAGATACTTTCAAGGACGTAGAAGGCAAAAAGAAACGGGCAAGTTCTGTGTTGCATGTCTTCTTCTTAGAAAATCTGAGTGTTTAATTTGAAACCATTTTAAACAAGAATACGGCTACAGAAAGACTGAAAGCAGCTTTTTTGTTTGATTATTTAGTTTATTTCACATTGCTCATCCTGAAAGTAGGATGTTCGTTCATGCAGGTAGTCGTCTCTGGAGTGAGGGGCCAGACGTTTAAAGATCTCCTGGAGTATATGAAATCTGGAAAGCTGGAATTATCTTGCAACACTGTAGCAGATATATTTCATGCTGCCTGTAAGCTTCAAATGCCAGACATCATTCATCGGTGCATTGAGGTAAGCATGTACCATAACTCTTGCGTGTAACTTTTTATGTGTACGAAACTGCCAACTTTTTCTCAAGGAAAGCAGCAGAATATGCTGTTTTTATCCGCAAGAAATAGTCTCAGTTCATCGGCGTTTATACTTACCTATCAGAAAGTTGTCTCAGTTCTGTCTGTGCGGAAATATGTCACTGAAAGATAAAATTGCCATTCACGTGTTCGTTGCGCGAACCTTAGTTGAAAAAAAAAATTGCCCTGCTTCGGTGTTCAAACCCGAGACCAACTTGAACGGATTTGATGTAGCGCGAAAGGGCACATGGACACGAGAAGACACATAAGGAAATCGCACAGCGCTACTAGCAACAACATGTTTATTTTGAAAAATCAGGCCGCTTTTATACCACCATCGCCAGGCAGGCAGTTGAATACGTGGGATCACTCAGAGCATGCGCAAAAAAAAAAAAAAGGCCACTTTACTCTACCTAGTGTGGTGTCCTTACGTGCCTTCTCGTGTCCGTGTGTCCTTTCGCGCTACATCAAAGCCGTTCAAATGGTTCACCAACAATCCCACACTGCAACCCTCTCCGGGACCAACGTCTTTAGCTCTAATGGTAGAGGACCACCCCGGATGGTCCCGGGTTCAAATCATAATGAAAATATTGATAGCCTGTGTGTGTTGCGCGTTGGCTTTGAGAAGAAAATACATGATTGTGATCATAGGCGTGCGCAAGGTTCCTCATTAGGGGGGCGAAGGTTCATCGCCGCCCCCCCCCCCTTCTAAGTCCATGTATGGGGCAGATTTTGCGCCCCCTCTCGTAGATGATTAGGGGGGCGGCCGCCCCCCCTGCCCCCCCCCCCCCCTGTACGCACGCCTATGATTGTGATCACAAAACAATGCTCATCTCATGTTACGTGCGTTATTGTTGTCATCATCCGTGTGTGTGACTGTCGCAGAAATGCTCAATGTCGCCTTCATGTACATGCATAACCAGCTTTTTAATGTTTGACCAGTTGTAATGCCTTTCTCGACAGATGGAAGCACACTCAAGCGCAATTGGAAGACAAATTATTTTGTACAAGACAGCAAAGCGCATGAATAACGTGCATGAAAAGAACTCTGCTTTCTACCACCTTGTATCAAATTTCGCACTTGTTGCACAATCGGACGAGTTTCTGCAGCTTGACGCTGGTGATGTGTGCGAACTTCTATCATCTGATGTCATAGGCTGCAAAGGGTAAGATTTTCTTCACGTTGTCGTCCTTTTGCATACGTAAAGATAGATAAATTGAACTATTTTTTTCACTTGCCTACTGCGATTTAACTGAATGTCAAAAGAAGAAAGAAATAAGACTCCTCAACTCAGACGTGAACACTAACCACACTTACCTGCCCGGACCCCACGTCGGATCAAAGGCGTGCCCCCCCCCCTCCCCTCCCGAAAAAAATTTCTGACTACGCCACTGCTTGGGCAGCTTGTTTAATGTGGCCGTGTTCTTGCTTCTTTCTGTCTGCGAGATTGTGTAGCTGTGTGCATTTCGTGCAGTTTACTGACAAGATTACAAATGTGCATATTAAGATAGCCGTTCTTTTCCTGTACAGCAGCACAGTGCTAATGAGCTGCCTTTTGCGGTGCGTATACATGGTATAAGTGAATCTTTTTGTCTCTACAGAGAACTCGACGTGTTTAATGCCGCCTGTCGCTGGTTAAGCCATAAAGTAGAAGAACGGATGAATCAGGCTGCACGCTTGATGTACTGCGTGCGATTCCCATTGATGAGTTTGATGGAGCTGAGCCACTGTGTCGAAGCAAAGATTCCACCTGGCCTTCAAGACGTTCACAATGTTCGCGTCATGATCCTCAGTGCTGTGTGGTGAGGGGGATGTATTACTTTTTTTTTTTGTGGGCTGTGCTTAAAGCGGATGACACTATAGTTGTGATTTGGTTTCGACACTGCAATTTTTTCGCCCATCTTATGACGATCTGTCTTTCACACGCAGCTTCTGGGTTGCCAGAACTGCTGGAAAAGAAGCGGAAGTGGGGCATCTAGCTCGCACGCCTCGCCGCTACATCACAGAAGTTCCTGGGGCATGTACCCTTGTTGTTTGCATCTTATGGAATTTTGTTGTTTTACTGACTTAGAGTTAAGCACGCCTTATTGAAAAATGAGTGATACCTTTGTTGTTAACTGAAACCTATAGCTATGCTTCTTGGCGCACTTTGGACCCATGCAAGTAGAAGCCTAGTGTTTTGTAGAATTAGCCTGTCTCATGATGAAGGCCGTAGTGGCGTGTGGCATCTCGATGCCTAGCCATAAAAAAAAAAAATAGGCACTAGCCACGTGGCACGCAAGCGCTACTATTGGTCGGCTCATTTTCGTTGCGGTTGCTGCGGAGGCATGCTCCTGCTGAAGATGCACGGCGCACTGAGAGGCGGCGTCAGAGGAGGTTGGCGGCTTGCCTCGGCAAGCGGAGTCACCTGGCGCTCCTTTCTTGTATTTTTTCCTTTATCAGCGTTCGCATTATAAGGGAAATATGCGCTGAACTGTGCTTTCGCATTTGAGCATCCCCAGTTTTCTCGAGAGAACTCGTTGTTAATAGTGAAACTACATAACGGCGAACAAGTCGAAGATGGTTGTCGCATTATAAGGGAATTATGCACTTGAAGGTGTCCATTTAATTGTCGCAGAACAATCAAGTAGCGTTTCTTGTTAATTTGTAGACAACGGACAGGCCGCCGACACATCTGTATACGCGTATGCCGACCCTTATATGACGTATGCTGTTCAGCGCTGAGCAGTTCAGTCATATTGGGTAATGACATAAGTTGCGCAGAAATCTGCAGAACACTTTGAGAAAAGTCGCTTCCGCGCTGATAACTTGTGCAGGCATGGAAACAAAGCATATCTTATATATATCAAGACACTGAAAAGGCCGAGCTTGCAAAGAGCGCGCGCCGCGGTGTGCCTATATATAGACTTCAATGCGCATGCGTCACTCAGCTCTCTTCCCCCCTCCTTAGTGGTTACCATATCGCTGATTCTTGCCTACGATTATCGCAGTGGCTGATTAAATGTGCGTGCCATTGAACAGAGGAGTGCGTATGCCCCCATGGAGTTGATCAAGAAGTTAAAGGGACCGCATGCTTTCCTCAAACACGAGGGCCCAAAATGACGTGGTCCCAAAATGGCGTGCTCTGTACCAAAATTAAATGGTTTCTCCGCATGGAGAAACCGCATATGTTTATCTGTTGTAAACTCAGGGCCTTTGTGCACCTTGCGTTTGAAAAAAAAATGCAAAAGCTGAGATGAAACCATGGGGGCGTGAAGTCTGCCCCATTCCTTTGCTCTGTCGCACCTGTCCCGTCATTGTTTAAATAAAGTGCAGGGATATGGCCGCGCCCTTTACCCCCGGAAAGCCGGGGACCAAATGTAAGACTTTGTGAGTAGCACGTCATCGCTTCCTTTTGACTTTTGCAACCATTGCAAAGCTAGTTTTCTTTTGGGCTTGAGCAACGCACGGGGGAAGGGAGGTGAAATTTGGTTCCCCCTAATGGAGAACCCTGCCTTGCTGACACGTAAACCAGTGTTATGACATGCGTTCTGCAAAAGCAGGAAGAGGCATTTTTGAACGCTGCTAAGGATGGACACACCGGAACGCCGTAGCCCTATGCACTTAGCATTTGCGAGCGTGTAGCACTTATGCGCATTACCTCGGGCACCTTATAACCCAGCACTCCAAATTTAAATGTCCCGCACTACAGTGAGGCATTGTGCCTTGATGAGTTGCTTTTTTGAGACCATATCGGTGCGTATTGATTTAATTTTGTGCCGTCTTATCGCCCGTCTAGGTGCCGGGAGGTAAGGAGCTGCAATCATCGGATGACGCCGGGGAAGCGGAGCTGCCGTCACTAATTTCTGTGACGCTGGGAGCGGCAAAGGCTCGCTTGGTTCCCACGAGTCACCTAAGCCCTCGAGCGTGTACTCGGGAACACTGGGTTGCACATCTACAGGAGTCGAGGCAGTTCCACAGTCCCGATCACGAAACAGAACAAGTCAGGAGCTTATCAGCGCTGTCCTCGACAGCCGAGTCTGACAGTCCCGTCGACAGCCTTGCACCGACTGTGTGCGAGTCTAGTCTCAACGACACATCCTCGTTCGATGCTCAGGCGTCACGTCCAACCACACAGGAGAGCAACGGAGAGACGATGGTGCATGACTCGCAAAGTTTTTTTTCTCAGTCTGACTCTTGTTACCGAAGTGAAGAGAAAAATAAGTTGTACTTTGAGTCGGTTGACACCGACAGCGTAACGATGCACAGTGACGGTGACAGAGTTCACAAAAATGAACTGGAAAATATGAAGACACGGTATCTGCTTGGCAGTCAAACAGCCGTCCAGCATGAAGCCTTGATTAGGCAATCATCACCGCTTTCCGAACACCCGGAAATGGATTTTTTCGTTGTTAGCCCAAATTCGCCTCAGTGCTCCGCAGAACCACTGGCATCCATCTCTGTGCAAACAGAACATATCCTCAGTGAAACTCCAGGCAAGGTGCGTTGGTGCTATACTTTGGTTCTTTTTCCTTGTGTTTACCTCGCAGAAATCAGTATATATCGCGTGGTCCTCTTACGTGAATCTTGGCAGCAATTATACTATATATAGCCAGCGATCACAAAGTATTGGTGTGAGTACATAAGAGGCAGGTATCTTTATTGTCGGTAGTGTTTCTGAAGCAGCTTCACCTATATTTGCTGTTTTGCATGTTATCGGACCAATCTATGCAATATATCGTAAATTTTTGTTGCAGTCTATGCAACAAATCGTCCTTACAGCGCCATTTTTTAAGGACCATCTGCAGCCATCTATCGCATTTTGCATTATCAAAAGTACACATCGCAGAAATTCCGAACATTTCACGCAGCATTCCTGCTCTGCGACCTTTATTAGCACTTACACTATACATACATCAGAGTATTGTAATGTCAGCATTCGAAATTCATGCCGTGCATGACATATTCGGGGACCAACAAGTCACGCGGCGAGAGAAATAAATCAATGTCGAACTCGAACCGGCTAGCTCGCGTTCGCGTTTTCGTAAATGGGGACTTGCGGTATATATAGTAGGTAAAAACTGGCCGACCACTGCTTGCAAGGATCTTCGTGACAAAGTGTAGCACTTACGTGCTGTGCTCCTAATTCATAGCACAGCCGACTGTTCTTGATAACAGGGTTTCGTGCAGGCGAGTTCGTTGCGCTTACTGGTTATACTGAAGTCCTCGGGCAGAAATTGTTCTGCGAAAGAGCGGTATTGGCACCCAACTGACGTGAACTGTGCATCATGAAATGCAGGACAAATCGAACGCAGCTTATACCACGCCAGTGGTAGGGTACAAGCGCGTAGCCAGTGATGCGGTGGGTTGGGGATTTGAACTACCCCCCCCCCCCCTTGAAATTTTTCAATTGTTCATGTGTCTATATATACAAACACACATGACTTCTGCACTAGATTTTCCCGTTTGTGCCTTCCATGTACAAATGTAGGTGATCTATGAGGGCGCCATGCCTGGATGAAATGAAGGCACAGTACGTAAGCGATGTGCAACCATTCTAAATTTAGCTTATCTTAGTACGTTGTTCGCAAATGTTTCCTTCGAGCTAAGACTTGGATGAATATATACGCATTCCAATAGCTTTAACTTCTCACGCGGCGGATGCGTTTCCAGGCGCGTAGAACTTAGGACCAAGTTTTCCTTCCTTGCTTGCGGTCGCTGCAGGAGCTGGTTTTCATGTCGATAAATTGCGCGCATGTTGGCGAGGCCGTTTCTTTTAGCCTCTAGTCTCTTTCAGCAACTGGAAATGTTTCTCCAAGGTGGAATTATCTAAGGAAATCGGCGCTGCTTCTGAGTAGCACAGCTGACTGAGAGAGTCGTAGTAGTAGTACAGCTGTTAGCTAACTCGTTTAATAACTTACGGTTGCTTAAGACGTGGTTCGCGACAACGTGCTAGAAATCTGTGCAGAAATATTTACGCAAAGTTGTGCAATTGCATAATTTCATTCTTGCTTGAACTTTCAGGATGCTGAGCCAGGCACATTGTTCCTGATTGGTGGAGTCGAGGCGAACGAAAGCCCGTCAGAGTGCCCGATTCTAAGCTACAACATCAAGGGAAACGCTTGGAACCAAACAAAAACGCTTCCAGTTCACCGCTATGGGCACAAAGCTGTCTTTTTAGATGGCTACATATACATCATAGGCAAGTTCCTTTCCTATTAGCATTTTCTCGAATCACAACGAAACCTTCTTGAGGAGGAGGTCATTTTTCCCCAGGTGGTTTTGAAAACTTCAGTCCAATGAACCTTGAGAAAGCTGCGAGTCGATCCTGCTTTTGGTTCGAGGTGAGCTCTGGCAGGTGGGGAATCATGGCTCCCCTGAACAACCCAAGAGCGTACCATGGCCTTGCGGTCCTGGACGAAAATATTTACGTCGTCGGTGGAGTGGACAGTGCCAACAGGTTAGTATAAGTACGCCAAAGCGTAGTGATATTGAAGTTAAGGATCTTGTCCTGCGGTAGCACAGCCACGAGGCAGCTCGCAGGCCACACGAGTCCTCTCAAGAGCCCTGGTTCGTTTTTCACTGGAATTTCCGGCAAGGCGCTCGATCTCGATATATTGCGAGCAGATATAAGTTCCCCGACATAAACCGAAACGATGAGGGGTAATTTCTACAAAGAGAAAAACAATATCTTTTTTTGTAAACTATACCCTTCTATAATACCAAAAAGCGTCCTTACAATGAGAAAAGGCTTGAGAAGCCAGAAAAACCGCAAGAACGAGAGATCGGTGGCCACACCACCTTGAATTTTCCGCGTCAGCTCGCCTTGACGTCATAGATTTTGACGGCATCTGCATCGGCCTGATTGTTAATCAGTAAAAATAGACTATATTGTATTTAAAGGAGACGAAGATACTACTTGGCAAGTATCGAAAAGTTCCACCATTGAGCCCCAAATACCAAAACAATATTTTGAAACTTGTGACGTTAAAAAATAAAGAACAACTTTGACCTTCGTTTTCTCGTTTAATAATCGACATGTCATCGCGAAATTGACGACAGAGTTTTCAAAAAACATAGCATAAAATTATGTAGCCTTTCTCTTTAGTGTCGTTTAGAGCTGAATTTAGGGCTTCCTTGTATAGTAAACTTGCAACATCAATGGTTTGCTGGCTCGTCGACAAAATCCCACCTTTCGTATGACCATGTTTTCCCGGACACGTATGATGTAGTCGTAGCCTGTGAGAGGTTGTCGGTGATCTGATAGTGGTTGTTTTAAGTTACTGGTCACAGCAACTCTGATGCTCTAAACCCTAAACCAGGTTAGATGAATAGTTGATCACCAAGAGCAACAACTATAAAAATGCATTTGCCATTGAAGCATAGGACATTGTTCACCTTGAAGCTTGATACAGCGGATGTTTACTCTCTCTTTCCCCATTGTGACGCGTTTAACGTGAGGTTGCTAAACCGAATACTTATATAGCTTTGAACAGATCTTACATTGTTGCAGGAACAGCCGTAAAGTGCTTTTTTTTGGCAGTAGTGTAACAGTCTGTTACACTGCTGACATAGTTATATTTCTTCTCCATAGCAGCATTAGGTTCACCTTCGCATATAAATTCTGTTCCATTGAGTATCAGAGTCATGCGGAAGTTTAAAAGCATCATATATATATATATATATATATATATATATATATATATATATATATATATATATATATATATATATATATATTCATTGAAAGTAGTGCATTTATTGGTGACAGTTTCTTTTTCTTTTGTTGCACGGATTATTGTTATTATTATTATTATTATTATTATTATTATTATTATTATTATTATTATTATTATTATTACTATTATTACCACTACTACTACTACTACTACTACTACTACTGCCTAAAGGATGCCTTGGGTTTTTGTGTTCGCAAGAGCTGAACATATTCTGCCAAATTTACTTCCTGTGCAGTAGCGTAGCCAGAAATGTTTTTCGGGGGGAGGGGGGGGGGTTGAGTCATACTTTACGTACGTTCGTGTGTGCGTTTGTATGCGTGCCTGTATAGTATATACACATGGAAAATTGAAAATTTTCGGTGGTAGCGGTGGGGGGGGGGGGGTTTAACCCCCCTAACACTGGCTACGCCTAGTGTTCCTGTGCTATTTCTTATGCATATCCAAGAGGATTCAAGCTCGCAAGACTTCAGTCGTAAGCAAAACTTGGTGTTTATTGTGAAAGCTCGCATTCGACATATCGGCGCTAAATGTACGAAAATTAAGGCTGTGGCTCCTGTGTGTGCAATACTCATGGATTGAAACGCGGCATCACTTTCTTTAGTATAACGAATGCTATGGGCAATTTCTCGTGATAAACGCGTCATGTCGCTGTAACTCGGTCCGCTAAAGGTAACGTTGGCTCTGATGTAAGTGTTCGAGTCAAAATTACGCCGTTATGAAACGACCTGTAGACGCTGGAAACGAAAGAACGTGCATTACTTAGCCCTAAATTGTCGCGTTTCAATCCGTGAGTACTGTACCTTCCATAGCTGTGATGTTTTGTAGCTCTTTTGTCAAATATCATCGTGATATTTCATTAACTACTGACCCAAGTCATGATTAACTGCTTGGGCCACACGGTTGTACCTTTGCTGTGTATTCTAACCTAACTGCGTTGTTCACCTTTACGTATGTACCGTTTCTGTGGGCCCGTGCTAGTCGAAATTAACGGCACTCCTTTTTTTAACGCATTAGCGCTAAAGAGCTCGTTTCGCAGAAATTCCGGTGTCGGCGTCGTTGGCTGCGAGTGAAAAACCATCATCTTGTCCGTGACTGAAAAATCTAGAAAGATGCAAATAAAATAAATAATAAAAAAACTTCGGTTCGAGAGAGAATCGAACCTAGGCCGTCTGCGTGGCAAACAGGTGTTCTACCACAGAGCCACGATATTGTTTACGCCTTCGAAAAACAAAAAAAACTATATGAATATCATGTAGTGGAAGAAGTCTCCTTAACGCAGGTAATATTGCGTGGCAGAAGCGTAGAATCGCGCCAGGCGTCAAAACATGTGAATTGCGCAACGAGTGGGTGTTTTAAAGGCCCACCCATTACAAAGCGCTCAGACATTCTTACTTATCATCAGCTGCAAAAGCATCAACAAAGTGAGCATCTGCGTAGGTTCGCGTGTTGCCTTACACGGACGCGTAGTGGGTCCATCACTGATTCGCAAAAGGAAGAATTACGGCGTAGTGGGCACTTAACAACTGCACTTGCAGTAGGCATTCTAGGATAGTTTGAAACGGCCAATGTTACGCGCACAGTCGCTCGTTTCCTTACCGAAGCGAGGCTAGTAATTGAGAAGGCGATGCGCATGGGGTCCGATTACGTAATCGGGTTCTACTCTTGAAGGCGAAGTTCAAGCGTCATCCAAGTTTTTTATCACTCTATCGCTCTCTTCAAGTTTTAAGAAGTTTCAAACTTTTTATGAGTGGTGTGCATGGTATCTAAAACCTCATGCACTAGTGCTGCTCAACGACGCACAATGCATGCTGATTTGTGCTTTCAGGCTTTTGAGCTGCCTCGAACGCTACGACAAAGAGACTGATGAGTGGACAAAGCTCAGCGGCGAACTTTATTCCCCAAGAATGGCCATGGGGTTCTGCAGCCATAAGCGACAGCTTTGGGTTGCCGGTGGCATTGTACAAATTGGCCGGAGGACGTGTTCCACTGCCTACGTGGAAGTCTACGATCCTAAAACAGAAAGGTAAAACTGCCCTCTGTACAGACTTTAAATTTCAAATAACTCGTTCTCAAAGACTGCTGTTACTTCCTAGCAGGTGAAAGCTTTTTCGGAGCTCTAAAAAATGCAAGGGAATAGACGGTGGTGTCTGATCGGCCACGCTCTCTTAAAATGTAAAAAAAAAAATACGGCAGATCCCACGCACTGTGGGAATCGATGTAATGCGAAGCAGCCAGCAAAGAGCTGCATACATTGCCTCGTTTGTCTTTGAGCCAAATGAAATCATTCATGCCATGGCATCTAGTCCACCATATATCGCATGTTTGCCATGCACGCATGCATGCACAATCTAGTGTACACCATGCCAGTGAAACGCATATTCTGGTATATAAGTGCATGACCTGTCGCTTATGTTCCTCACGCACTCGTGTCATGCCATACCAATTTTGTTATATATCACTTTAACAAAACGGCCGGAAGCGCACCATGACAGTGGCATGTAAATCATACCGTACATGACATGCATAACATGATTCGCATGTTAAGACCTCTCATTTATGTTCGTCATACAGTCACATCGCGCAATACCAATTTTGGTGTATATCAAAGGAGCGAAATGGCCGCGAGTGCACCATGAGTAGAGCATGTAAATCATGCCATACATGACATGAATATTATGGTTTTTCATGTTACCAGCTGTCAATAATGTTCATCATACAGTCACACCGCGCAATACCAGTTTTGGTGTATATCAAGCTATCGAAACGGCTGCGAATGCACCATGAGCGTGGCATGTAAGTCATGACATACATGGCATGCATGTCATAATTTTCATGTTACCACCTGTTATTCATGTTCTTCATACAGTCACATCGCGCAATACCAATTTTGGTGCATATCAATCTAGCGAAACGGCCACGAGTGCGCCATGAGCATGGCATGTAAATCATGACGTACATTTCATGCATGTCATGATTATCATGTTACCACCTTTCATTTACGTCCGTCATACAGTGGCGTCGTATACCAATTTTGGTGTATACCAAGCTAGCGAAACGGCCGGGAATGCACAATGAGCGCGGTATGTAAATCATGACATACATAACCTGCATGTCATGATTTCCATGTTACCACCTTTCATTTACGTTCGTCATACAGTCGTGTCGCGTAACACCAATTTTGGTGTATATCACGCAAGCGAAACGGACGCGAATGCACCATGAGCGTGGCATGTAAATCATGACATACATGTGATGGATATCATGGTTTCCGTGCTACCACCTGTTATTCATGTTCTTCATAAAGTCACATTGCACAATAGGCTTCCCAAGCAACGCTTAGCGGCGCTGCTGCTCTTGACAGGCAGCGCCATCTCTGGCAGAAAAAGAGAAACTGGGGCGTGATCAGCGAGCGCTTTCCCTTCTCGCCACCGCGTTGCCGCTCGCTTCCGTGCACGTGCAGAGCTCTCGCGGTGCACTTGCGGCGTCTCACAATGTACCGCGTGCAGTGCGGCTTCAAAAGGATCTTCAAGCTTGACTGGCACTTCCGCAAAGCGAACTTGATAAAATGAGGAAAGCTCGTCAATCACGTTAACGGTGAAGAGCAGACGATCGACGACAACCACGCCCGACTCAAAGCGAAATGCATTTCCCAAGTCGCGATTACACCGTGTAGGACGTATACCTCGAGGTAAGTCTCATTCTGTCACGTTAAAGATGAATAATGGTCCACATGCACTCCGAAATGAAGCCGTACACGCTATCAATGTTCTGCGGCGTGGACTACGTATCATATGATTGTTGTTTTGATATGGCATGCTTACAGTAGCAGCCGTGTACTTTCGTGAACAAACGTTTGCGGCGTGCGAAAAAAAGATTATACGGCCATGGCACTGCTTCCTGAGAAGGTTAGAGTCAAGTCCTCCGTGCCGCTGGAGAATCACCCGCCGATTAAGACGCACGGCAGCTAGCTGAGCTTCAACCACTGTGAAGCAAGATGAACTGCTCGCCTCGTTTTTTCGGCTCTCGCGTCATGCTTGCAGTCTCTTTTTATGATACCGACTTGACAGGCGTATAAAACCTGTTGCGTGAACGCGGCTAGAAAATCGCACAAAGTCAGAAGGTGGTTAATTCAAGGTTGCAATTGCAAAGCATGTATGAAGTGCCAGTTATATTTAGCGGCTTAAATATATATCACCCCAATAAAGTGACAAAAACAAAGCAAACCTGCAGAACGATGTCAAAGCTTGCTGAAAATGCACAGACGTCCGTTCCGGCGTGATAAAGCAGCCTTCCCGACGCGTGAAATGCAGGCGCCGAACTTCTGACAATGTGCGGAGTTCAGTTGAATTCAACCAACCGCGCAACGCTAACGGTATAACGCGAATGTGAACGTTCAACAACGACGGGTAGGTCTCACGAGCACGGGGAATCAAAACACAAAGTTGCTTCACCTACAACCGTAACTGGACTTTAACAATGCGAGAAGACAGCGAGTAATCATTACTGTAGTCGCTGCGTGCATGCGCCCCGTTACTTACCGATTCAGGTAGCCGGAACGAACGAAAGCGATGAACTCAGACAGCCAAAATAGAAGGCGAGACAGCGCTGTCAGCTATCCACGCTTGCCGCCTTTATTTCTCGTGCGACACGCCCGGGAACCGATACAGTTTAACACGTGAATCGTGTGCCTTGTCTGCACTGTTGTGGCTGGCCACTAAACCGCAATACTTCGGACCACGCTTGCGCTTCCGCGGGGTCGCTTCTGCCATCGTGGAAATGCGCAGCTTCGCACAGCAAGCCTCTCGGTTCAACGTGCCGAGCTGACGGCCCCACAGTTACCCGCACCGTGAGAAGAACGCGAGCGCACGTGCGCTACCGCTACCGTGAAAGGGGCTGAGTCGGCCGCGCGACGGTTCAGTGTTTTCCGACAGAGCCGCAGCGCGGCTGGCGCGGCGCTGTCGTCGCGCCGCAAACTTGAGCTTGGGTTCCCTATACCAATTTTGGTGTATATCAATCTAGCGAAACGGCCGCGAGTGCGCCATGAGCGTGGCATGTAAATCGTGTCATACATGACATGCATATCATGATTTTCATGTTACCACGTGTCAGTTATGTTCGTCATACAGAAATGTCTCGTCATACCAGTTTTCGTATGTATAGGGCCCTTCATTTAAACGGCCGCGAGCGCCCCGAGACCATGTCATGTAAATCATGCTGCACATGACATGCGCGTCATGATATGCATGTTAGGACCTGTCATTATGTTCGTCATGAACTCTTGTCACGCCGTACCAATTTTGGTATATATGAAATTAACGGAACGGCCGCAAGAGCCCAAAGGCCGTGGAATGTAAATCATGCTGTTCATGACATGCGTGTCATGATTGTCATGATATGACCTGTCACTTATGTTCATGATAAGGCCATGTTATGCCACACCAATTTTGGTATACATCCGATTAACGGAACGGCCAGGGAGCCCAAAGGCCGTGGAATGTAAATCATGCTGTTCATGACATGCGTGTCATGTTTTTCATGATATGACCTGTCATTTATGTTCGTAATAAGGCCATGTTATGACACACCAATTTTGGTATACATCCGATTAACGAAACGGCCAGGAGAGCACAAGGTCGTAGGCGGATAGATAGATAGATAGATAGATAGATAGATAGATAGATAGATAGATAGATAGATAGATAGATAGATAGATAGATAGATAGATAGATAGATACGCTCAAAGTCGCAGAAGTTCGCTAAGAAATGCTTCGCATTTAATAAAATAAAGGTTTTTGACAGCTTTTAGAACTATACACCAATGCTGATGTTCAGCCTTCGTGGTGTGACATAATGGCTGCAAAGCGCTTGAAGGACAAGGACAACAGGAAGAACACAACACGAGCGCTAATTAACTCTGAACAAGTGGGTTTATCTGACAATGGAAGAATATATATATATATATATATAGGTTGCATACACGACACTCATTCGCCACAGTAACTGCCATGCGCACAGACAACGTGCTTTCTATCTTTTATAGTTTTTGCGGATCATACATTTCTTGCAGCGCCGTTTCTGAGGATTAAATATTCGCTTTTTTGCTACAGCTAAATGCGAGCAACGCCATTTCTTTCATTTGTGTATACATGACTTACTTTCATTGAAATGTTAATGAGAACTAACAGACAATAACGCCAAGGAAAGTACAGGGGATGTTATCTGTAGTATTTAGAATATATATGTGAAGAAAGTAAAGTGGACGAAAAGATGACTTGCCGCCGGCAGGGACCGAACCTGCGACCTTCGAATAACGCGTCCGATGCTCTACCACTGAGCTACGGCGGCGGTCATCCTCCAGTCCACTTTCTGGGGTATATATGTTGATTTAAACCTAGGAGTGTTAGTCAGCGCCAATCGCAGCCATGGCGGCGAGTGTGGAACACTCTTTTTTAGCCTGTTGGCGTCACGTAGCACGTGATCTTTTTTACGAGTAGGCAGCTGACCAATAATCCCTCGCATACTACCTGAAGGCATTAAGTCTGCCAGGACGAGACCCTCGCTATGAATGAAGGAAAGCAAATGATTTTTCAAGGGCTCGTTTATCTTCGTTAGACACAATATTAATGAGAACTAACAGACAATAACGCCAAGGAAAGTACAGGGGGTGTTATCTGTAGTATTTAGAATATATATGTGAAGAAAGTAAAGTGGACGAAAAGATGACTTGCCGCCGGCAGGGACCGAACCTGCGACCTTCGAATAACGCGTCCGATGCTCTACCACTCAGCTACGGCGGCGGTCATCCTCCCGTCCACTTTCTGGGGTATGTATGTTGATTTAAACCTAGGAGTGTTAGTCAGCGCCAATCGCAGCCATGGCGGCGAGTGTGGAACACTCTTTTTTAGCCTGTTGGCGTCACGTAGCACGTGATCTTTTTTACGAGTAGGCAGCTGACCAATAATCCCTCGCATACTACCTGAAGGCATTAAGTCTGCCAGGACGAGACCCTCGCTATGAATGAAGGAAAGCAGAGGATTTTTCAAGGGCTCGTTTATCTTTGTTAGACACAATATTAATGAGAACTAACAGACAATAACGCCAAGGAAAGTACAGGGGGTGTTATCTGTAGTATTTAGAATATATATGTGAAGAAAGTAAAGTGGACGAAAAGATGACTTGCCTCTGCTTTCCTCCATTCATAGCGAGGGTCTCGTCCTGGCAGACTTAATGCCTTCAGGTAGTATGCGAGGGATTATTGGTCAGCTGCCTACTCGTAAAAAAGATCACGTGCTACGTGACGCCAACAGGCTAAAAAAGAGTGTTCCACACTCGCCGCCATGGCTGCGATTGGCGCTGACTAACACTCCTAGGTTTAAATCAACACATATACCCCAGAAAGTGGACGGGAGGATGACCGCCGCCGTAGCTCAGTGGTAGAGCATCGGACGCGTTATTCGAAGGTCGCAGGTTCGGTCCCTGCCGGCGGCAAATCATCTTTTCGTCCACTTTACTTTCTTCACATATATATTCTAAATACTACAGATAACACCCCCTGTACTTTCCTTGGCGTTATTGTCTGTTAGTTCTCATTAATATTGTGTCTAACAAAGATAAACGAGCCCTTGAAAAATCCTCTGCTTTCCTTCATTGAAATGTGTGTTTCACTGGGAATAAGTGAGTGGTTTGTTCGTCAGCTTCGGCGTTTTTCTGTGACAAGCGCCAAAAGAAACGAAACAAAGGAAGTGGGAAGGGGGGGGGGGGGCTTATAGTTGCATCTTAGCAAAATTTGTGAAAGACATTGGTAAAAGACGTAAGGCAAGCCTCCCTGCCTTCCAAGTAGGTCATCATCAAGAAACAAGCGATGTACTTGGTCCTATGCTAATGTGCTTCCATCTTTTTGTTGTTGTTGCTCCGGCGCCGCTGTTCTTTCGTGCCCCATGTTTACCGCACCGTGTTCCTTTGGAACCTGTGGTGTGAGCCACATTTATCTTCGCGGTAGGTGGTCTTTCGCGGTGAACTTCCTTCCTTCGCCGCGGAGTTGCTTGACGCTGGTGGAGTGCGGCGACGACTTGTACGCCGTGGGCGGCCTCCTCAGCCACCGGTCCGGCAAAAGACGCATCTTCACCACGGTCGAGGATACGCTCGTGTTCGTGGATGAGCGCAACACCTGGGTGAACCGCGCGCCCATGCCCAACGCCCGACACAGCACCGTCGCCGTCGCTCACGGTGAGGGCACTTACGTGTACATCCGACTCCACGCACTGCTGCTTCTGTAAAGGCGTTCGATTGTTGTAGCCTTCAGTACATACCATGGCAGCAGTGGTTTAAGGCGGCTGCTGGAAATAATTGCAATTTCTCCGCTTTTCTCGTGCGTTATCACGGGCTCGTTTTTCTTCGTCAGACACAACCTTAACAAACAACCAGCAGACAGTGAAGCCAAGGAAGGTATAGGGAACGGTATTTGTGGTCTTTTAACTGTATTTTAATAACTGACATAAATGCGAACAAACTAAAGTGGACGAAAAGACAACTTGCCGCCGATAGGGGCCGGACCTATACAATCTGCGGACACGCGTTAACGGCACGCGCGTTATCACCGTGACATAGCATTACTGACATAGGAAAAGTAGCGAGCGTGGTTTTCAAGAAAGGAAACCAAGCAAGTCATACGGTAAACATTGTTGCGTGTAAAACGGTGCAGCTGCTTTTGATTGTGTGATGAAAGAAAAAGATTGCACCAATGAAATTATGTCGAAAGCTTTATTAGGCGTGCTTAGTGAAAAAAAAAGGATATTGAGCAAGTCACTTGTAAGGTATATATATATATATATATATATATATATATATATATATATATATATATATATATATATATATATATATATATTTTGCCAAGAGTCTATACACCATTGTTATTTTCTTGTAACACTCGCACTTCTTTCACTATGCAATGATAGAATACTCTCGTACCGCCCCTCAACAACGCTTCCTGCATTTAATAGCGCTCATAATATACAATAGTATACACATTACAGTATATACAATATAGATGAATGGCACTTTACCACTTACCGGTACTTACCTATGGGGCAGTAACTGTGCCTAGGAAGGCACTGTGGGTAGTTTAGTAAATAAATAAATAAATAAATAAATAAATAAATAAATAAATAAATAAATAAATAAAGCTGGAGGCTTACCAAAAGGGGTTCAACTTAAATTGAGGACTACCCAGCGAGCCACGGAAAGGAAAATGATAGGTGTAACCTTAAGGGACAAGAACAGAGCGGTTCGTGTCAGGGAACAAGCGGGTGTTAAAGAGACACTAAAGGCAAATTAAGTCGACGTTGATTGTTGAAATAGCGTTCCAGAAACCTCGTAGTGCTTGTTTCGTGCCAAGGAAATGCTAGTTTTGAAAGAAAATCATGTTTTAGTGGTTCGCACGGCGTTAGCGCACCTCAAATGACCCGCCTGAACGGGCCTTCTTACGTAGCGGTTGCCGCGCACGGTTTCTTGCGTAACAGCTGCCATAAACCGTGCCAAGACGCAGCCACGGGCCACTCCGAAACTGTATAGTTCACTGTAAAAGTAGAGTATCAACAGTGCGAAAATAGCGAGAGCCAAGCACACGCAGCAGGACGCGATACCGAAACTACCACTGAGACGCGACCGCGTGAGCGAAGCGCAGCTCGGCGAAAACGGAACATTTGAATACGCGCGCCATCCCCCTCGTAATGTCAAGAGGTCCTTTTTTCCATGAATCAAACAGAAACGAACGAGCAGCATTTTATTGCGTTTTGTGGCGCACGGAAGGTTTTTTTTTTTTATCGCAACTAGTTTGATTACTAGCAGTTAATTGTGCTCGGGACTCTTGACGTCATCGGGATCATTTCCAAAATGTTCCACTCGTGGCGCATATCGTGTCCTACATTTACCTTAATTCCTCGATTAGTAGAGCACTGCTGTTGATAATATTGACGTTTTAGACGTTCTCACACATTGACCTTTCACTCTGACATGAATTGTTATTTGCCTTTAGTGTCTTTTAAGGACAGCTTAGTCGAAATGAAGAAGAAGAAATGGGCGTGGGCAGGGCATGTAGCGCGAAGGCAAGATGACCGCTGGTCATTAAGGGTTACAGACTAGATTCCAAGACAAAGCAAGCGCAGAAAGCTAGGTGGGCAGATGATATTAAGAAGTTTGCGGGGAAACGTCGCCGCAGCAAGCACGGGACCAGGCTGAGTGGCGAAACCTGGGAGAGGCCCTGCAGTGGGCGTAGGCAGGCTGATGATGATACGCGACAGTAGTGCACGATGCGTATAGTTTGCTGACACTGGCTCTTGCTTCTCCAGACGACATGATCTTAATCATCGGAGGCCGGCAAGCCGAGAGGCCCGACTTCCACTTCGACAACATCCTGGCGTACGACACGAAGATGAACAAGTGGTACCTGCTCGCAAACCTGCCGAGGAGTGTGGTGGACTACCACTGCGTGCTGGCACCACCCGAAGAGAGCTCGGAAAGCTTACGAGAGGTGCTGACCAGCCGTGGCGACCACAGGTCGACAAACAAGCTGGTCGAAAAATTCAGAGTTGCAGCTCCGGACGTGAAGTCCTACTCTCAGGGAGACATTGCTATTGTGCGGCAGTACAAGTAGCACGCCTTCCCGTGGCGTGCGCCTAAATTCTGCTAATTAAATAATTTGGCTCAAATAGTTTCTGTATTTGTTGATGTAACGTTGTTCCGGTGAAGCCATAAACTGTTTTGGAGGCAAGTTGGTACATTTGTTGAAGTTAATGCACAAAGTTTGGCGACCAAGAAATTAGCTCCATAATAGCTTCAGGTGACCGTGCTTCACCTGCATCGCCCGGACGAGGGAGGTTGCACGTCCGGGCCACCTTCGCGGACTTCTCACGCGCGCAGGCGCAGCTTATTGGCAAATTCAATGCCACGGTAGCCTTTGGGTGTTGCTACGTTACAATTCTAAATTTCGAAGGATCGAACTATCTTTTTCTCGATATTACGAATTTCCCGATTTAACGAAATAATTCGAGCGCAATCATTACTTCGTTTAATCGAATTTCAACTGTATCACATTGCTTAATGTATATAGAGAGAGTATGAACGCGTAAATTTTGATTACATATGTGATCGCGTGACTAGAACAAATGCAAGCCTTGCACGACTGAAATTTCAAGATATATATATTAAAAGGAGGATGACCTTATTTTGTAGCGTTAGCTACACTTGCCTAGCCGGAGCCGATTTCGCGTGGAGGGTCATGAGCCGTGCTGCGCATGCGCGAGGATCAGTGATGTCACACAGCTGGGTCACTGGAGCTGGCATCTCACGCGCTCTCCGACACGGCCGCGCGCGGCTCGCCGCTGCTGGTCTGCGTCGCATTCGAGAGGAGTGACGTCGTAGCCATAGACACAGTGGCGCCGGCGCGCGCGCAGCTATTCGCCTTCGCTGTGCAGTCGCCGTCTGACACTGCGCTGGGGCCGCTTGATAGCGCCTCTGACTGGCGTTTGCAGGTGGGTAACGCCACGGAGGAGGAGAGCGCAAATGCTGCTCGACGGCGCAGAAGAGCCGAGAAGCTTATCTCATCGGATCCCGAAGTAGTTGCCTGGCAAGTAGCGGTTCAGCGTACGAAGAATGAACAGAAGAAGGCTAATAATCCTAGACAATCTGGAAAGCTAAGAATAATCTGCTGAACCTTTGCTAACGCTACGTATACCCTGGCATAGCCGAGCTAAGCCACTGCAAATTTTTTTTAGGTCTGGCGGTCCCATGCCGCCAATTTCCCACAGGATTGGTGCCCTCCCAAGCGACTATGTGCTCCGTTCTGCCGAGCACCAGGCCGAAAGTGCGCTTGTACTTATTCTACCGGTAGGTATCCGGCGGCAGCAATTCCCTGCCTCCAACAGCAGCGGCGGATGCTCGACTATTTCACCAAGGCTGTGGTGGCCTAAGGTGCGCCCAGGGGCCTTATGGGGCCACCTTTCGAGATGAGTACCCATAAACAACCGAGCGCCAGGTTGGTGAACTCCTCGACCCTTTTAGGAAAAACCGGTGGGTTTCCGGTTGGCACTGGTAATCGAACCCGGTACCAACCGCATTGAAAGCGGACGCTTTACCATGCAGGCACCGCTGTGGTTCCCTGGACACCTCCAAGGCTACGGGGCCAGACGATATATCATCTCATGTGCTTGTGTTACATTATCGTTGCACAATACTGATGCGTTATGTACGAATTGTCTCTAGATACAGGCATGGGTCCAAAGGATCGGAAAACAGGAAATATGGTCCCTGTGCATAAGGCAGGGAGCAAGAAAACATGTACAAAATTACCGTCCCATATCCTTAATTTCTAATAACAATATCCACGATATGGTTATGAGGGACGTCGTAGTGGAGGGCTCCGGAAATTTCGACCACCTGGGGTTCTTTAACGTGCACCTAAATCTAAGTACACGGGCCTCAAACATTTTCGCCCCCATCAAAAACGCAGTCGCCGCGGCCGGGATTTGATCCCGCGACCTTATATATCCTTGATTTCAAACTGTTGCAAATCATCAGAGCACGTTATTTATACCGCGTTGTTGAAATATTTTGAATCCACTCATTTTTTCGCTAAATCTCGGTATGGATTTCCGCAGGGTCGTTCATGCATAACAGAACTAGCTGACTTTCAACACGATATACTAATTGCGCTTGACGGTAACATTGCTGATGATTTGTTTCTCGAGTTTCGCAATGCATTCGACGCAGTACCACATAATCTGTTAGGTATTAAACACGCTTCTTTAAACATTAATGCCTAACTACAAACCTGGCTCCGTAATTACTTAAGTAGTCACGAACAGTGTGTCGTTCTAAATGCTGAAAAATCATCATATGTAAGCAAGGCTTCAGGCGTGCCGCAAGGTAGCGTTCTGGGTCCGCTTTTATTTTCAGTTTACATAAACGATAGTATAGCAGATAACATAAAATCTTGCATAAAACTATTCGCAGATGACTGCGTCATCTGTCGTCGCATTGCTTGTACAGCAGACGTCGAATTATTACAAGATGACTTAAACACAGTAACACGTTGGTGCTCCACTTGAGTATGTGCTTAAATATCTTGAAATGCAACCACATTAGCTTTACAAAAAAAAATTAGAAAATCCAGTGCAGATATAGTACCGATGGCGGTGCAGTAAAGAAGGTACCGGAGTGTAAGTACTTGGGAACGAAATCATGGCACTGGAACTGACATATAGACCATATGATATCAAAAGCTAGTGGAATTTTAGAATAACAGAGAGCTGTGCTAGTCGGTACGTATTCATTCTAAAAAGACAGGGTGTGCAAACACGGACACAAGAAAGAAGTCAGGACACCACAAACGCGTGGTGTCCTGATTTCTTTGTGTCCGTGTTTGCACGCCCTGTCTTGCTAGTGGAATGTTCTTTTTATTCGCAGAAATCTTAATTGTGCGACAAAAGAGGTAAAGAAGACTCTTTACTTTCTACACGTAAAATCAATACTTCACGATGCTTGCGTTATTTGAGACCCGGCTCAAAAGTGTCTTGCAAAAACAATCGAAAAGGTTCAAAACCAGGCAGCCCGCTTCGTTAGCAATAACTACAATTCCTTTCCTAGTATCTCAGAAATAAAGGCTACACTAGGCTGGCAAACTACAATCAAGAAGACGGAAACTTCGATTAAAACTTTTACATAGCGTATATTGCCACCAGGTCACGAACTGCGGCGAGCGCGAGCCCGCATCCAGCAAAAACAAACGAAGAAGTCGTTTGAGACCATTGGTTTTTTTTGGCGCGGCCATCTTGCTGAACCTCTGTCAGTATTTCTGCCTGCGTGGTTATTTCTTGCCCGAGGACCTTCTCTTCGCGCGTGACAATATTATAATCGAATAGGAATTGATGAAGCGGAATACCTACCAGCACTAATATCGTTCTAAAAGATGTCGACACACACATAAAATGCAAGAATATTCCTTCAGAACCACTAGTTTTGCCAACTCCTCCTTTTTAAAAACAATTAGAGAATGGAATCAAGTTCCTGAAGATATAGTAAGCTTGACTGACAAGTGACAACAGTGCTTTTTCCTCATCGTTGTGACATGTGTATTACACCTTTTATATCTTTGTTATTACCATATTGTACGGAATTGTTTTGTGGTATGCTGTTAATATTATGTTATGTTCTGCATTGTTGCCGTGCCTTATCACAGAAATGTCATTAAACCATATCGACTTTGTATATGCGCCCCCCTGCAGTAATGCCACTACGGCGTTGCAGGAAGTAGGTAAAAAAAAAAAAAAAGAGGAACATAATGTTTTCGGCGAACCCAATAAATTTATTATAGATGGAAGAAACCTTCTCTCGCGAATAGAAAATTTTCGAGTCTCTTTCTTTACTCACAGTTGCTTTTTGAAATCAGCATCCAGCAAAGTGTTACATTTTTGTTAAGAGTATCCATTTTTAAGCACAAAAGAAAAGGCGCCCGTATACGAGTACATTTACTGGCGAGTATTCTTGAAGTTGTACTCGTCAACCAAGATACCTGGAGGGATCAAACCTTCGGTTGCGCAGCACCGCTCCCTATAACAGAAAAAAGAAAAAGAGGACAAAGCGCAGAATAATCAACGTTTATTTGCACACCGGAATTGTTTGCGACTGCAACAGGGCGAAGTTTCGACGAGTTGTCATTGATTTTTTTTTAACCGCAGCGCGCAGCAAGAACGGGAGGTCAGTTAAAAAAAAGAAAAAGAGGTTTTCTTCGTAAAATTATCACGAACGCATTGCGTAATTGAAATCCAAGCAAAAAAATAATAAAATAAAGCAAGAATTTGGAATCTGCTTTGAACGTCGGAAAGGAATAAATCTCAAAGTGGTAACCACGCTCTTTACGTCTCTCATAACGACGCACAGCACTGTAAATCTTTACGTAAACAGGCAAATTGTGAAACTGCTGGTCACACGTACCTGCAGCATTTCATCCTATGATTAGGCTCGAGAATTTTCTCGCAATGAATATGAATGCATTATATAAAGCAGAAAGTAGAATATTCCTTGCCCTAATAATGGTGAAAAAGAAAAACAAAGCAAGAAAACAGCAGCAGCACTAAGATTGAACTCTGCAATCAAATAGTAGGTAGGGTCGTTGCTCATGAGAACTCCAAGCGTATTGAATAAACACATATTACCATAGACTGAACTATACTATCTGACGGTATGTAGTAATGCAAAGCATGTTGCGTGAATCGTTGCGGCACGACACGCCGACGCGCGTCGAGCTGGTGTGGCCCGTACGTGACGAAACACGTGAAGCGTCTCGACGATTCACTTGTGATGTCTCCGGAATTTGCCCACTTTGCTATGACTCTGTCCGCAGGATCGGCGCGCCGACTTGGGTGGGCCGATCCTGACGATGATGCAATAAGGAAATTCACTTTACCGGTGTAACCAAACAAGCAGGCGCACCAAACGAAAGACCCCAGAAAAAGAGGCATACTTTTTTTTGCTAACGGAATTGTGCTCCTGATGTTGCATTAGTATTTTTCGCATTGCAGCTATTCAGGTACCGCTTGCTCTTTTACTGCGTGGGTGTGCAGAGAACAGAGTCTGCAAGCAGCGAATCTGTAGAGGTAGTTCAAATGGGGATACATAAAAAAAGAAAAAAATTGGGGCAACTACGCACTTGTGGTGCGAAGACTGAGGAAACAGCAGAACTGGTGGTCTTCCTTTTCTCCATTCCCTCCTCCTAACCATAGGCGTGCGCAGAGTTCTCCATATTTGGGGGGAGTCTCACCGCAGCCCCCCTCCCCCACTCGCCTTCGGCCTGCGGGTACCCTGGTTCGAATCCTACCTCGCCAAGAAATGTATATTTTGTTGTATTCTCCTCTTGCTCTTTATTTCTCTTCTCCTCCTCCTTTCCTTCCTCCAACGCGTTTCTAGGCGCAGACGTGCCAGGTGGTTGCTAGGCAACGCGCAGAGCTCGGCGAGTTTCTGCACACGATCCGGCACCTAACCTCGAACTTCAAACAGCGTCGCTGTTAATACTGCTGGCGTAGGCCGTTCAGTGAAAATTGCTTTTTTGCGCGCTGTCGAGATGCGCCAGCTGTTCAACCGATGCACGTGTGCTTGTGGCACTCACCCGTTCGATTACCGGCCACGGCGGCAGCATTTCTATGAGGGCTAAATGCAAGGACACCCGCGTACTAAGATTTATATCCGTGTTAGCGAACTCCAGGTGGTCGAAATCAATCCGGTGTATCCCACTACGGCGTGTTTCATAATCATATCGTGGTTCTGACACGTAAAATCCCAGGAATTATTATTGTGGGGCGAGTAGCGGTGCCAGCGACACTTCGGCGACAAAATTAGGGACTCTGAACGGCTTTCAGTATGACCTTGTCTCCGACTATAGGAATGTCTCGCATTAGAAATTGTTGCATTTTATGCGCGAGAAATATATGATCTGATCATGAGGCAGGCCGTAGTGCAGAACTCGGACTAATTTGTGGCCACATGGGTTTCTTTAACAAGCACCATTGCGCGGCACACGGGCGTTCTTGGAATTCGCCCTTATATACTTAAAACGCGGAGGCAGGGATTCGATTTCTCGGCCTCGTGATTAGCATGGACAATGCCACACCGCTAAGCCACCACGACGGCCGCTTTGCTTTTTGGCGAATACTGTCATGTAATCAATATAAGCGTGTCCACCACGGTGGGCATGCATAATGGGCAAGGTGTAGAACGTACGTGCCATGGTCGTAATTAACGAGGCTTCAGCGCTACACGGACAGCTCTGCTATAAAATGTCATACTGACCACACAACGACGCACGAGGGCGTAAGAATTGTGGTTGTAAGGGGAATGCGGTACCTGATTGTGTTATCTGTGAGTGTTATACTTATTGCATGAAGCGATAACGTCAGTTGTAATAACTTTTCCGATGGCGTTACGTTGCGAAATTCACCACCAAACAAGCTTGCACTGTCCCCCTTCACATCATTTGGAAAAAAAGCTGAGACTAAAGAAAAAAATTCTTATTGATATAAACGCCATAAAATAAGACAGCAGAGCCAACCAGTCAGTCGGTCTTATTTTTGGAGATCAGAGATTGCGAAGCGCACCCGTCGCGATTGAGTGGTTGTCGCTGCACTTCTAGACAAGCAGACCGCCGAAGCCTCGCTGGTTCTCCAGATCACACGATGTTATGCCAGCATAAATTCGCTGAACCACACTGGCCGATTCGGTTACGGCGCATGTTGGCGTTGCAAAGGCAAGATGGGCGCCGCACTGGCTTGTGGACATTCTTGAACGAATAGTACGGGACAGCCGGTGAATTCGACCATTTCTTTTCGCCCAGCAGCAAGTTTCGTGTTGACAATTATGGTGGCTGTCTTTAACTGGCCCGCTCAGTCCGGCGGCCAAGCAGAAGAGATGGTCGTTCTTAAAGAAAATGAAGCAGGTCAAACACAATGTTGCTATCTAAACAATAACTTTTGTGCTTTGTTAAGGTCTGTCTTTTGCTCAAGGTAACGCAAGGTCACATTTAAGGTCGCTCACGGCGCCCGTTGAAGGTGCAAGTCAGTGAATTTGGTAAAAATACAGAAAGTGTGCACCTAAAACTGCACCTTAATTTATTGACTCATTCGTTTATTTTTATTCATTCATTTATTTTGATAATAAAACACTACTAACCCACCTCATCCCATCCCATCATCATCTGAAAAGCTTTTCTTAGTTCTGTGACAACGCCATTTTTTGTGTGCGTTTCTTACTTTCGTGTCCCTCATTTTTTCTGTATTCGCCCTGTGTAGAATGGCAAGGCGGACGCTGATTGGGTTGATTTTCCTTGCTGTAGTTGCCTCTAGTGTATGGCACGAACCACGATGGATGACTGGCCAAAATTCACACTTGAAGCATTGTGGAAATCCACACTTTCATAACAGCAAATACTAGAGTCTTTTAGCAAGTTACGGAAATACGGTACGCAAATATGGTACGGTATGACGGTACCTCTCCTCCTTGCCGGTCGTTGTGTTACTGTAGTTGTGCTTTTGCCAGTGAAGGCACCCCAACACCACACAAGATTTTTCAAAAATTACTGTGGGGTTTTCACGCCTCATTGTTGCCTGTCAGCCTACGCATTGTTAACGAGGAACCTGTCGTTCGGGGAACGCACTGTCACGAACTGGGAGCGGCTTATGCACAACGAGCGCGAAAGTAGGAGCGCTACCGTACTGACTTACCGTAATGAGATGACAATATTAACACAAGTGTTAAATCTGAGTGTGTTTCTTGCTATCTGTTCTTTCTTTTGGCGGGGCCTGTGCTGAGACCTTCCTTTGAGTACTCCCGGATGAGACAGAACTATATGACAAATAACAAGGGATAGTTCGCAAGGAAAGCTTATTGAAAAGGATTGCTCAAGGAAAGCAACCCAAGGCAGCCATAGATGAAGTGGCGACGAGTTTAATAACCGAAATCAATCATGGCTCGAACATCGCGAAATGGGGATCGATTCATAGGCGGAGACAAGTTAATATTTTTTCCCCTGGACGCTTATGTCACAAAAAAAAAGGGATCATAAAGGTCATGATGATACCCGCAAAATTTACGAGACAAAGTTATGTCACAGAAGTGGCAAAAGCTCTGCTATTGTCGCAAAATATCATTTTTTTAATCCCTTCGCCATAACATTGTCGCTAAAGTATTTTTTGCTGGGCTCCGATTGCAATAGGTTGACATACTCTCTAATTATGTCAACAAGTAGAAATCAATATTCTAGTAAGCACACGCTAAGCATACACATATATGTACCAAATAGAGCGCTCCTATAGAGTCGTATAAATGTTCCTGATCATGTTATATATATCCCATAAAGCAAGGACGCCGGGTCGCAGTGAACAAATCAGGCATTTGGAAGGATGGCCTCTACTTGTTTTCACATTCTTAAAGGGGCCATGACACCCAATATTTGATCATAATCTGTGTTGAGTGGATGAATCCTTGTACATTCACAAATAAGCTGGCGAAATTTTAGCGCATTTGGTCGAGCACTTAATTTATAATCGAATATTTAAAAAAAAAACACGCGAGTGGCCTGAGAGTCAGGCAACACTGCTGCACTCCCGAGCCGTGACGTAACAAGCAACTAGCTGTGCAAGCGTCTGCATTGCGACGAACGATATTGTTCCGTGGTCAGCTGCACGTGATATCGAGATATTTTAGCTTTCTTCAGCTTGGCACTGAAATTCAATAATTTGCAGCGGCTGAAACTTTGGTAGAAGACGACGGCTCCGTTCCGTGCTGCACATGACGTCACGCGCGCCATGGCAAAATGGCGGTCGCCAGCGGTCGCCGGCGGTAGAGTGTACTATAGTGCCTAGAATAAGTGTAATGAAGTCCAGGGTTCGACGGAAACCCGTCTGGTCGGGAAAATTCATGGTGGGAATGGCAAGCACCGACCAATCGTTGAAACACACAAATTGACGTTTCGGCCCCGCTACGGGGGCCTTGTTCACAAGGAAAGAAAATTTTAGGGCATGGGTTATATGGGCTTGATGATGTGACGTAAGCATCGAGTGTATATCGGGGGCAGATTGCCTGAGTTGCGGTTGAGCGTGTTATCGGTCGTCTGAATGTGAAGGGATTCAAGATGAAGCCTAGCTGTTTTGTTCTTTTCTTTTCCTATTATCTTCGCGCTATCACAGTCGATGTCATGGCTTGTGGACACTGCGTGCTCAGCTAGCGCGTTAGTTGCCACGTGCTTGGTTTTCACGTCATAGCTGTGCTGTTTAATTCTTTTTCCAAAGTCGCCTGTTTCACCGATGTAGACTTGATTACAATCGGCGCAAGGAATTCTGTACACGACGCCCGGGAACTTCTCCTTATCGAGTTTGTCTTTCACCGTCCCCACAGCTTGTCTGAGCTTGCGCGTAGGCACGTGAAGCGACGTCGACTTCATACCCCCGAAGGATTCGGGACAAACTTTCGCTTATGCCGGGGACGTACGGCACAGGAATCCTTTTTCTCTTCCCCTTGTCATTGTATTGTTGAGAGTCATTTGGCGTAGGATGAGCTAGGCTCTTTTTAACAGCTTGAATGAACGAACTGGGGTAGCCCGAAGATGAGAGGTCACGGCGTATCGTGGCTAGCTCGGCCGCTTGGTTCTCCGGAGTTGAGGAAAGTTTCTCCGCCCTACGTACGAGTGAAGCGACCACCGACTTCTTCTGACACATCGGGTGCACAGAGCTGAAACTTAGGTACTTGCCAGTGTGAGTTTCCTTCCTGAAGACACTGAACGACAAACTACTGCCGTCGCGTTTCACGAGCACGTCCAAAAATGGCAGACGACCATTAACTTCTTCCTCTGTCGTGAACTGTATGGCTGGATCCATGCTATTAAGGTGCAGAAGAAAAGCACTCAAAGCAGACTTCTTAACCACTGAGAAACAGTCGTCCACGTAGCGTAGGAATACCCTTGGACGTGGGTTGAAACTAGACAGGGCACGGGACTCCAGTGACTCCATTGCCAAGTTCGCTGCGGTGACTGAGATCGAGGCTCCCATTGCGGTTCCATGGACTTGTTTGAAGAACTTTTTCTGGAACGTGAGGTATGTGTTGCTCAGACAAAACTCTAGAAGTCTGCTGAGATCTGGAGCCTCGAGCGGTGTCCTTTCTGGAAGACTTGGGTCCGATTCGAGAGCGTCAGTGCAGACCTTGACGGCGAAGTCAATGGGCACGCTTGTGTAAAGTGACTTCACATCGAAGGACACCATGATCTCGTCGTCATGTAGGACCGTGTTGCGAACCTTTTCAATAAAGTCGTACGAGTTCCGTACGTGCGTTTCAGTTTTTCCGACCAAAGGGGAGATAATCCTGTGAAGGTAATTCGATAACTTGTGGAGAGGCGAGCGGGTGAAGTCGACAATTGGGCGCATAGGGACGCCCTCCTTGTGTATCTTGGGTAATCCGTACAGAGCGGGAGCGGAGCCATTGTTACACAGAAGAGAAAAATACAGCGACTTCTGCTGAGGAGGCACAAACCGAAATCCGTCAGCCAGTAGCTTCTGCAAGTCCCTTTGCACTTTTGCAGTGGGATCACGATTCAGGGGAACGTACGTTCGATCGTCCTCGAGCATGAGTCGCATCTTGTTTTCGTAGTCTTGTGTGTCCAACACGACAGTGGCGTTTCCCTTATCGGCGGGGAGTATAACGATATCCTTATTGTCACGCAGTCTTTTTAGTGCCTTGCGTTCCTCGGGCGACAAAGGATCAAACTCTTGATTCCGGCGTAGCTTCGAAAGCACACCGACGACACGGGTACGTGCTTCATCACGGCGAGAAGGATCCACACACATGACCGCACTTTCCACAGCGCACACTACCTTTTTTACATCAGGCTGTGGAGCCAGGTTGTAGTTGAGGCCTAGGCTCAACACGGACCACTCAGCGTCGTCGAGTTTGTGCTTGGGGAAGGTTGTGCACAGAACTGCGGTTTGTAGCTTTGGAAGGATCGTCACGATGAGGCAGTAACCTCTGAAGCTTGTTTTCATGAAGCGCTTCATCTTGGCGTGCGCGTAAACCGGCATGGAAGTTGGCGTGCAGCTGGATGCTTGCGAAGTCGTCAGGACACTTGTATTCCAGTCGGCGGCGAGCGAAGAATGTCTCGTTCTCGAGAAACCGGATTTTTTTTGTCCCTGCAGTCCATGATCCTGGCTTGAAGGAGAAGGTGTTCGGCTTTTCTAACGACGTGGAAACCAAAGCGGCTTGCTACTGGCTTGTTCAGGCGTAAAGAGCGAGGAATCAAATTTCTTGCCTTGCAGGTTAGGTTGAACTGAAGATGTCCTTTAAATGCTGAAGTTCGGGTTACCAGTGAATTGAAGCGGCGAATCTCGGTGATGACAGGTTGGCCATACGCCTCACGAAGTGCAATGAAGTCCAGGGTTCGACGGAAACCCGTCTGGTCGGGAAAATTCATGGTGGGAATGGCAAGCACCGACCAATCGTTGAAACAACACAAATTGACGTTTCGGCCCCGCTACGGGGGCCTTGTTCACAAGGAAAGAAAATTTTAGGGCATGGGTTATATGGGCTTGATGATGTGACGTAAGCATCGAGTGTATATCGGGGGCAGATTGCCTGAGTTGCGGTTGAGCGTGTTATCGGTCGTCTGAATGTGAAGGGATTCAAGATGAAGCCTAGCTGTTTTGTTCTTTTCTTTTCCTATTATCTTCGCGCTATCCCAGTCGATGTCATGGCTTGTGGACACTTGCGTGCTCAGCTAGCGCGTTAGTTGCCACGTGCTTGGTTTTCACGTCATAGCTGTGCTGTTTGATTCTTTTTCCAAAGTCGCCTGTTTCACCGATGTAGACTTGATTACAATCGGCGCAAGGAATTCTGTACACGACGCCCGGGAACTTCTCCTTATCGAGTTTGTCTTTCACCGTCCCCACAGCTTGTCTGAGCTTGCGCGTAGGCACGTGAGCGACGTCGACTTCATACCCCCGAAGGATTCGGGACAAACTTTCGCTTATGCCGGGGACGTACGGCACAGGAATCCACAGAATTCCTTGCGCCGATTGTAATCAAGTCTACATCGGTGAGACAGGCGACTTTGGAAAAAGAATTAAACAGCACAGCTATGACGTGAAAACCAAGCACGTGGCAACTAACGCGCTAGCTGAGCACGCAGTGTCCACAAGCCATGACATCGACTGGGATAGCGCGAAGATAATAGGAAAAGAAAAGAACAAAACAGCTAGGTTTCATCTTGAATCCCTTCACATTCAGACGACCGATAACACGCTCAACCGCAACTCAGGCAATCTGCCCCCGATATACACTCGATGCTTACGTCACATCATCAAGCCCATATAACCCATGCCCTAAAATTTTCTTTCCTTGTGAACAAGGCCCCCGTAGCGGGGCCGAAACGTCAATTTGTGAGAATAAGTGTACTGTACCGGCGGTATGCCGGCGGTGAGCGGGGTTTACAGCCGGCGACTTCTAGGGCTTGTTTTGCACTGAAATAGTCTTTTACCGCCCACTTTTGAAATCCGTATAGGCATAATAGACCTACTTCTAGATTTCGCTGAAAACCACAAATCTTTGGGCGACCGTGTCATGGCCCCTTTAAGTATGAAAGGACATATATGCGCAAGTCAACACAATTGCGAAGACGGCTGCAGCACTGCATTTTACGAGCACAAACGAGAACGAGAGAGTCTATAGAAGTGACTGTGACTTACGCCTTTCCTTTTGACGCTAGTGGCAAGTCGTGCATGTCGGGTGGCATTTTACGCCGCCCACGCCGCATCTGCAACCACCGCTTGTGTCGCCGACACCCTGTGAAGAGGGAGTGACCTAGCTGAAATGGTCGGCTATATATATATAGAGTAACCCATGTGAACACTGTTCGCAGACATTACAGGCTACATCTGCATTACCAAAGCAGCTCACGAACAGATAAAAATTTCGGTGGATCAGGCTCATGACTGACGAATGCGACTGTACTAAAGGTATATCCCTTAACCTTAATGTCGGCTATTGACATAATGTTTGTGGCGAGTACGCGACACGTCTCAGCTTGCCATACAGCCTAAAGAAAAATGCGCGCTTCAAAGTGTGATCTCGCTGACCTCCAACCGCGGAAGTGTTTTACGTGCAAGGACCATCCCTTGATCCTTTATCAAAATTGTACGGAAGCATGACAATGTGGGCCAGAATGCTTTAGCATTGTACGCTAATTTCCTAGCGCCGTCGGCCCTTGTGGTAATGTTCAATACGTGCTAGTGACAATTCTTGGAGGTCAAAGCACGACTTCTCGTTCCTTAATCGCACGACGAGAAGTATTCCTAAACGTCAGTGACGTTTCATTTATCGTTCGTTCCATTTCTTGAGGTAGTTGCCATGAGAGCGAAGAAGTCGTGAAATACTTTGCAATAACTGCAGATACTAGCGCAAAAGCTTGCCCTTTCCTCAGCTAGGCTAAAACGGAAGTGAAATGTAGACCGGAAGGAAGTTCAGCGCAGGCCGAAAGTCGAAACGGCTTATACGGAAGTCACTTGGCCGGCTGGAAGTGGCATAACGGAAGTTAGATATGATCGCATTCGATCTGCCGCAGTTCGTTTTGTAGCGTTAGCTACACTTGCCTAGCCGGAGCAGATTTCGCGTGGATCCTCATGAGCCGTGCTGCGCATACGCGAGGATTAGTGATGTCAAACAGCTGGCTCACCGCTCTCCGCCACCGCCGCGCGCGACTCGCCGCTGCTGGTCTGCGCATTCGAGAGGAGTGACGTCGTAGCCATGGCAGACACTGGCGCCGGCGCGCGCGCAGCTATCAGCCTTCGCTGCGCAGCCGCCGTCTGACACTGCGCTGGAGCCGCTTGATAGCGCCTCTGACTGGCGTTTGCAGGTGGGTAACGCCATGGAGAAGGAGAGCGCAAATGCTGCTCAACGGCGCAGAAGAGCCGAGAAGCTTATCTCATCAGATCCCGGATCCCGAAGTAGTTGCCTGGCAATTAGCGGTTCAGCGTACGAAGAATGAACAGAAGAGGGCTAATAATCCTAGACAATCTGGAAAGCTGAGAATAATCAGCTGAACCTTTGCTAACGCTACGTACATCCTGGCATAGCCGGGCTAAGCCACTGCAAATTTTTTTAAGTGAGACTTATCCGGTTCGACAGCAGCACTCGGCAGCAGCGGCAACGGTCAGCGAAACCCGGAGAGGTTCGTAGAAAGGTTCGCTTCGAATTAAAGGAAATGGCTAATTCTTCGAGTAACTCCTAGCGGTGCGCCCAACATGATATGAAACCATTCTCTCACTAGAACGAAAAAAGAAAAATCTAGAATTGAGGGTGTGAGTCGATGGCCTCTCTTGGTTGAGTTGGTTGCCGGCGATGACACTCACATTTGGGCCCCATCGAGCTCCTTTGGTGGCCCAGCACAACTGAGTATGGCACGAGGTGCACACCATGAAGTCACACCCGACCCGCTTGATGATGACAATGCGGCACTGAGGGCATCGCATCGCTTGCTGGGTTCTGAGCATTTCCTGCGTCAAGAAAAACACTCTTGTGTTGACTATAAGTCTCATCACCTGAACAGCGCGCAAACTCAAGCGACTTCATTTCGATATACAGGGTATCCCAGCTATCGAGCGCCAAGATTTTAAAAAAGAGGAACTGTGTTACGCGAGGAATATCTCGTGCATATTATTTATTGCACACCGGATTAGCTGCGGGTATTTTTTTGTTAATGAGATTTATTAGTTAATTAAAGTAAATTTTGTAACTCGACAAGAACTCAATAATAAAAATGTCAATGAGGCATATGTAGGCAGTTAAAGTGACATCTAACGGCGCTATTTTCAGCAACGTAGTAATCGCGGGTTCTTTTACTCGGTTAAAGCCCGCGAAATGTGAAAAATGCCACGTGACTACGCTCCCCTCACGAGAAAGCAGCGCCTTCAAATAAGCTCACTGCAAGCAATTACGTTGCCTATTGTCCGCTTCCAGACACAGCCTTCCAACTCGCCCAATCATCAACACTTTGACCCCTCCGAACCATGGCAATGGCACGGGACGAGCGCCAGCGAATATGTGTCGCAATTTTGCAGGGATTCCTTCCCCTCTATTGCACGCAGCTATCATTATCCATATCTCACGGACGCCTGATCCCACTGATAACGTGGTCGGAGCGCTGTTCTGACCACGGCCTGACCCTGTAATATCAAAGCGACGCGCTGCTTCGGCCGGGGACTGGCAGATGAAACACTAGGGCGATAATTTTTTTTCTTCTGCGTTCTTTCCCCCATACTGGCTACTTCACAGTGAGCCTATTTGAGGGCGCTGCTTCCTTATGTTCGTTTTAGTTTAGTCGCGTGATATTTTCACATTTCGCGGACTTTCTTCTTCAGTCGAAAAAAAAAAAACATTAGCCCGCAATTGGTACGTCGCTGAAAACAGAGCAGTTAGATGTCACAAACATGCCTACATACACCTCAATGACATTTTGATTGTTAGGTGAGTACTTGTCGAGTTACGCTATTTATTATAACTAAGCAATTAAACCTCATTAAACAAAAATTACTAGCGGCTACTCCAATGCACTGGGAACAACATGTACTAGGTTTGCTTCGCGTAACGCCGTCCCTTCTTTTTTTAAGTCTTGGTGTTCCATACCTGGGACACCGTGTATATAGCTCATTACGCAAGGTGCAGCATTTTGCTTGTGCTCTCTAAGCAGGTAATTTGTACGTCAGCTCCCCTTTGTGTCCTGCGCAGGAGCGGTCTACAGTGTACCACCGCGGTCACGGGGCCGAAACTACATTGCCCGGACAGGCCGATGTAGGAATGACGTAAACAGAGCACAGGCAAAATGCTGTACGTTAGCGATGGAGAATTACGAGTCCATTGCAACGAGTGTGGGGTTCACAGATGATTTATGGTAGCTGCCGCGTACGCAGATACAACAAATATTGACGTATACACGAGAAATTATGTACGGCGGTGAGTATATTTGAACACTTGCGCACGGTGCGGTTACAGCCCACACTTCCGCCAGACGCATGTCGCCAGCAGCAACCACGACACCCGCACTCGCGAAATTTGTGAAGCCTTTGTAATGCATGCCGTAGCACCTGCTTGCGTCAGTTCACCATCCGTGGCGTTAACCGACAAAGAGATTAACTATCTCCGCAGCTAAGCACTTTATCAGAGTCCTTTAATACCTTTTATGGTCACGAAATTGCCGCCTGAGATTTATATGGAACCAGCGGCCGCCGCCAGAGGCGCAGCTGTGCATGAGAGGGCATGCGAACGCTGCTATTGCTGTGCTTGTGTGTGGGACAGCCTTGGTGTTTTAGCTTTCTAAACTTCCGCGACGGTCGCTTTACCTTCATGTAGCTACTTTTAACACTCAACATGCGTAAATGAGTGCCCGAGTGCGTCGTAAGTCTTGAAATGAGCACCCGGGCGAAAAGAGCAGCCGCTCAAAACGTGCTGCTCGGATTGGTTTCAGTCTAAAAGACACCAAAATTCAGGATTTGAAGCGCCATAATCATCATATGATTATGAGGCACAGCGGACTGGGAGGCTCTAGGTCCATTTGCGATCATCTAAGGAAAGGGGTCGGCAACCTTTTGAGCTGGAGGGCCGGAGGGGGGGGGGGGGGTTGCAGGCAAAGAGAAAAAACTCGGCGGATTGACAGTAAATATATAACACTGGAATAGAGGTCATGTTAATTTTCAGCATGCATTTAAAAAACATAGGTTAAAAGCAGAAAAAAAAGCTTTTTATTCGCAAGAGCGAAAGGGCTCCTGGCGGGCCATCTAGACAGGGTTGCATCCCCCCCGCCCCTCACCGATTTTTCGGCTACCAAAATGGAAGTTATTTCTCTCTCTCTCAATGCAACTTTTTTGGTGCCGAACTTTCTTACCAAACTCGCAAATACCTACGTTAAGGTTGAACCTCGTTCTCGAGAAGGTCTTTTCGTAGACGTATGCACTGCCGAACACTGTTCTCATGGCTGCTGCTAGTTTCTTCAAACTTTCTTTCTTTGTTCCTGTCTAACCCTATTTGAGGTCAATATTGGTACGCCGACCTTCAGATATGAAGTGACAAGGGGAGGGGGAAGTTCTGACGTCGTGCCTGGGGCCGCATAATACTGACCAGCGGGCTGCAGGTTGCCGACCCCTGATCTAAGGACGTTAGCCAAATGAAAGTACGCGGTCTTTTTTCTTCTATTCTTTTTTTTTTTTTCACACCGAGCGAAATGCGGCCGCCGTGGCCTGGTGAGCGCCGTTAGTGTCAACGCTTTATTAGGTTCCACTTTTTAATATTTACCTAAAATTAAATGCTGCGCACTCGCAACAATGCTCCAGTTCTGCCACTTGTGAAAAGAGGCAAACGTCTGTGCTGTTGCACCCACATTAACTCGTAATAAACCGCGATTTATTGATTGCGCAGAGAGCCGATTGTTCGCCCAGCATGGCTGTTCAATTTTCTGTTAAACTATGAGAAGCATTTTAACAGGAAATCAATAAATCATTATTGCAAGTGCTGCTTCTGTAGAATGACTTCGTCTAATGACCAAGAAAATGAAACTGAGGTGCTTCGCCAGATATATATTTTTCGCCGACGCAATGCCACTTCTGAACGAGATTTAGACCATTGAAATTGGAATCGCACACAGCGACGATGTCCGACGAGTCAATGTGTTTGCGCACATACGCGTGCACATAGATTCAAAATTGGAATCACCACTGTCTAGCAGCGGTAGGGCCCACTTTCATACCTCGCGCTGCCCCTTGTTACTCAGTAAACCAAACGCGCGTTTTGGTTGTTCTCTTGTAAACGGAACCGCCCGCCGGCACGCAAAACGTGTTCGGCATTGTCGTCCCACACCCACACTTCAGCTGTCTAAAAATATAACTCAGCAGATGCACAGGAAGCACCACAACCATCTAAATACAACCATCAGCTCGTGTCGCACTGCTAAAGCGTTTCGGCACGCGAACGATGCCCTCTGTGGCACAGTGGAGCTGCGTTGCATGGGGCAGCGTTGGGCAGCGTATGAAGCTGCCCCATAGCGTGACGGAGAAGTTTCGTGACCGTCACGCTATGGGGCGGTCACGAAACGATTCATGCGCATGTTTCAAACTTCCCTCCCTCCACTCCTCTGGAATGCGCTTATGTTCTTTCTTGCAAAAATAAACGCTTTATCGGTAGCCAACGCTTGGTCCTGCCTATTATTCTTGTCTCGTCGTTTCTTGTTTTTTTTTGCGCTTTTTCCAATATTGAAACCGTACCAACAAGCTCAAACCCAGACCCTTTTAGAGCATATTAACGCGATAGCGTTAAAGAGCTATAGCATCGCAGGAATTCCGGCGTCGGTGTTATCAGCGAAAAATCATCTTTGTCCGTGACCGAAAAATCGAGATGGATGCAAATAAATAAATGATAATAAAATCATCAGTCCGAGCGGGAATCGAACTTATGCCTTCTGCGTGGCAAGCAGAGCCGCGCCCGTGCTCGAAACTGCCTGAAAAAAAAAAAACACTATATGAATGTTAAGTAGTGCGAGGAGTAATACATGTAATATTGTATGGCAGAAGCGTAAAATTTCACCAGGCGTTAAAACATATGAGTTGCGTAACGAGTATGTGGTTTGAATATCTACCCATAACAAACCGCTGAGGCATAATTAATGATCGCACCAACAGAGTGGGCAGGTGCGCGTGTTGCCTTACAGACGCGAACAAGGAAGGCTTTTGGCGCAGTGGGCGATTCGCAACTTTACTTGCAGTAGGCATTCTAGGTTTGAAAGGTCCAATTTACAGGCGTACAGACTTGCCTTTCCTTGCGGCACGGCTGAGGTGTCCACCGAGAAGCGAAGACAGGTTAGCGACTGAGAAGGCGATGCGAACGGGGCCCGATTACACTATCGCGGTCTACTCTTGAAGGTGAAGCTCAAGAATCCCCCAATTTATTTTTTAACACGGAGTGTTTGAATAAACGTCAGTTCGCAAGAGCTTTCGCGTTTGTGTATCTTGATTGTGCTCCTCCTGCGAAAAACCTCCTACTGCGAGCACGTGAGCCAAACATTATGGCGCAACACGCGGCATGGAATTTGCAATTAATTCTCAAAGTCAGCTAGAAACCGCTCGCTCTTCTCTCGACAAATGATGCCATATATCCGAAATGAACTGCGTCATATAGCCAATATAGCCAAAAGCACATGAACACGGCCATTGGCCGATTTGAGCATCGCGAATTGCACAGTTACCGCGGTCGCCGCGGTGTGCCGCGACGTACACGCGCCGCGCTCTACAGTGCTTCAATTCATGCTTCAATTACATTGTAGAATTACACCAGCGTGCTCGTGATCACAGTGAAAGTGAGCAGTGCGCTAAAAGAAAACAAGAAAAGAAAGAGCGCACGGTCACGACGCGTGCTGACGTACAGACGTAGCTTCTTGTGGCACTTTTACCTTTTAATGAACATCACAGCAACGCCGACAGCTAATTTTCGCTTGGAGTGGTTTTAGTTACGATCGCAGGAAAACAGGAAGAGGGCGACGTGCTCACCTCGAGAAAGTTGAGTGATGCCTTGGCCGCTGCATCATTATCGGCCCTTCGCTTCAGGTCCTCCTGATATTGGGCGCATGTCATGCCCTCGTGGATTTCCTCGCAGCGGAGACAGTTCTGCTTTCGGCATAGCGGGCATTCGAAGAGCTCGACGTCTGGGTCGTGAAAGCACCAGCCGCGGCAGTCGGGTGTCTTGCAATGGAACGACGGCTCTTTGCTCCTGTTCTCGGCCTCGCGCAGGCTCCGGTCTTGCAGTGCGTCGTATTCTTCCTTCGACAGGCACTGGGAAAAGACGGCAACCTTTTTCTAAGCCACGAACAGCAGGGGCGTAGCCAAGGGGGGGGGGTTCGAACCCCCCCCCCCGAAATTTTTCAGTTTTGCTTGCGTATATATACACGCACACATACAAACGCACCCACAAACATACATAAAGTATGGTTGAACCCCCCCCCCCCCCCCGAAAAAAATTTCTGGCTACGCCCCTGACGAACAGATCACAAATGCAGTGCACTCAGCGCTCATACGAAAGGTAAGACGCATGGTCTTCTGCAAAAGTTCGCGCGCTGTACCGCGGGAAAGTTGAGCATATAGCTGCTACAGAACTCTTCTCTGAGACTCTCGTAAGATACACGACCCGAAGCTCTGGTCAGTGCCGATGATTATATATATATATATATATATATATATATATATATATATATATAAATATATATATATATATATATATATATATATATATATATATATATATATATAACAATGTATTTATTTCCAACGTTTCGGCACGGGTCCGGCCTTCGTCAGGGAGAGAGATTTCCTGAAGCGTTGGAAATAAGTGCATCGTTTTTTCGTACGTTCGTCCACATCATACGAGCATACATGTATGCATAAAAAGTGCAGAACTACAGTCGGGAGAGGGGTTAACCTTCCCCTCCCTCCTCCAACCTCTCCTCTGACTATACCAATGGCGTACCCTCTCCTAAATCAAGAGAAATAGACTGCCGCGTGCCGTAATCATTATCGAAAAGTATTTCTTACCGCCCTAAGGTCGCAGTCTAAAACGGACATCTGGCAGGGATCACCGTTTTCGAGGCAAGGGCATTGAACTTCTGCTTTCGGAGAATTCTTGGCAGTGTCGGCCAGGCATTGTCTGAAAAGATTGCATACTATTAGACGAGAAACGTCATTATTATACGGAGTGTTGCCACGTAAGCCCTTCCTGTGAATGGTTTGGGCATTTATAAGCGGTCTAGAAAAAAAAAAAGAGTGCGCCCGCTTACATGTATTTAAGTCTTAAAGCCAGTCAGGGGCGTAGCCAGAAATTTTTTTCGGGGGGGGGGGCACCTCCTTGATCGGAAGTGGGGGTCGGGCAGGCAGATGTGATCGAGTGTCATTTTGAGCTCTGCATGGCATGGCAAAAAAAATTTCGGGGGGGGGGGCACGGGCCCAAGGTGCCCCCCCCCTGGCTACGCCCCTGAAGCCAGTACACTCTTTAAGACAATACTATTTTATGCGAATAAAAACCATCAGTTTTGACTGTCCGGGAGACGAATACACTTAATTTTTTAAAAGACAACAGTTTTGAACAAGCGGCCGTAGCCTAATTGTGTTTATCGTGATTGACGAGCGATTTCTTACGCCGCACATATGTGACTGACTGTGGCGTTGTGTATACGCTACCTGTCCCTCTTTTTTTACACATGTAACTATCATCTGTCCTTCTCGCCTGTGTAAGGTAGCATACCGTTTTTCTTTTTTTTTTTCAAACTTCCTAACCTCCCTGTCTTTCCTCATCTCCGGTTTTCTTCATTCGTCTATGTCCCACAGTGCGTTGATCTTCATTGACTTCTTTTCCTACGTGGACTTATCTGTTCAGGTCTCTTTAGCTGCCTCTATATGAAGACAACAACGTGTGCAGGCTTAGGTTTTTTTCTAAGTGTTTTATTGCGACAGAAATTATATGGACAGTCTCGACGAGTTTTTGCCGTCGCCGTTGCCGTCGTCGTCGCCGTCATGTCCTTCCGGTATGAAGTACAAATTGATAAGATCCCCCCGCGAATTGTATGTTCTACCGCGGGTAAAAGCGCGCGAGCGGCGGCGACGAACGCGGCCGAAGCAGAGTTCAAACGAGCCGGCCAGGGTCCATGCGATATCACCCCGCGCTCGGGAGGCCTGCCGTCGAAGCAGACAGGAAACGCCCCACCCCCCTTTTTTAACGAGCCTTCAGAGACGCGACGACGCGAGGGGGGGGGGGTGTCGCGCGAGGAGCAACTTTGAACTTTGAATATAAGGGCGCAGTCGCGATCGCTGGCGCGCGCGCTATCTCGAAAGCCATACGTGCTGCGCTCTCAACGCGAAGTGACTATGCGGAGAGCATCGCTCCCTGGAGCGGCCGTATTTTCTTACACCATCGTTTTGTAGTTACGCGAGATCGGATACAAAACAGTTAGCTGCCAGCCTCACATCGTGTAACACTACAATTTGTTGCTATCGCATTCATTGCTTCACCCTTGCGGAACGAAAGCGCTGCTGACTTTCTTGCGGGCCACAAGCCTGACCGAAACTTTGTAAACAGTGTATGCATGTTCGAAACGGGCGGCGCAAAAACAAGGGACAAAGGAAAGACTACACACCACAGAGCGCCTCTGTGGCGCTCTGTGGTGTGTAGTCTTTCCTTTGTCCCTTGTTTTTGCGCCGCCCGTTTCGAACATGCATAACCAATTCCAACTTGCCCAGGCATCAATTCTTCTGTAAACAGTGTAGTCTATGTATGTATGTGTGGTTATCAGTGTATATATCATAATCATCACCCTGGAGCACCTGGAGTAGCATGTCAGGCGAATAGCCAGGCAAACATCTCCAGCTTTTCATTAAAACATTTCTCCCTCTCTCTCTCCTTGCGGTGAAACTGACTTTTTTTATGCGTATCAGTAGAGTAATTAAGGGAACTTGTGCTAATTTTTCAAATGCATACTCATTCGCAATAGAGGTACTTCTCAGGCGGTAATTCAAAACGGGGACTGCTGTCTAGAGACACATCCAAACAATATTGCATGTCTCACCTGCGTCTGCACGATCTTGAATCTGCCCAAGCATGCACTCTCCGCTGCAGGCTATACAGGTTGGAAAACCCACCGCTATCAAAATACTATATAAATGCCCGGAAAACGGCGGTGACGCGTTGAGCGCGCTGAAACACGGGCTTTTAGCAGAGTTGAGTTGATTGAACTACTTTCGATCCCGCGCGTTGGCTTTCGAATGCACCGACTACCCACGCGCGGTAGCTTTCGATGTACGGGCTATCATGTATCCAAACAAACGATTTGAATTGTCCGCATCGCTGTTGACAGCATTTCTTTAGATGATGGTCCTTACTGTCCGTCTGTCATGACATGCGCTGTAATATCGATGTCGTACGTGTAGTAGTAGACATAGCTAGCACAAGTGAGCTATGCACTTCAGCTGCAGTGTATATTGGCGGCTTGCACTTGCGAGGCGTCACTTGCCACAAAGAAGCATAAACAGTAATTATATGTTAAAGCTCATTACCTCACATACGCATTTAGTTTCATAATTGTCGAAGTCCAGCACTACGACTCATATTATTGGTGGAACTATGCGATACGATGCAGAACTCGGCACGGGACGTGATGAATTCAAACGCCAGACGCAGTTCGTCATGCTCTGATCTCTGTACTGCATCGTACTGAGAAGTTCTCCACCATGTCTGATTACAAAATGGTCCTCTAAATCACATTTACAAGCAAGGCTTGTAAATCTTTCCCACATATAGGCAAGCTGGACGGTCCCAATTAAGAATTTGGTTCCTGCACGTTGGGTGGAATACATGAACGATTGACACTATGTTTAGTAAACGGCTTGAGAGCTACAAACGTTCCTATCCTCAAAGGTGAACGAGATATTCACTTTCTTCGTAATGCGGCTTATTGTTAGTGGATATTTGCGCTTTTAGATGCGAAGGGTTTTTTTTAATTGTACATACATCTTATTCTACCTTTCCAACTGCGATCTGTATTGATTGAGGACGCTTTACCAGTTGGAATCTCATCAGACTTGGCGAACATGCATGCGTGTAGATTTTCCCCCCTCGTAATTATTTCCAGGTATCTGAAGCTGCTTAAAGAACTGCGCGTACGAAATCGACCGGATCCGCTCGTACAATATCGCCAAGCGAAATCATTGCATCCGCTTGAATTGATATGTATACTTACTCGCAAACCTTGTGGTGACAATTCTTGAGAATAATTCCTTTACCAGGTTCCACGTCCACGAAACAAATGGCACATTCAAATTCGTGGGTCGTTGTCACAACGTCTTGCTCGTAAACGGAGACGAGCTCCCGATATCGCTTTTCCTTCTCGTGAGGATCCTAGCGATGAAAACGGATGCAATATGTGAAGACACTTCAGTATCATCCATGCATGCATACCATATCCGAAAACGGTCTCTGGGCTATTGAGATATTGTTTTCCTAATAGCAATGGTAAAAATGCGCGAAACTAGTGTTGTGTTTCCTCTTATCATGGTGCCGAGAAACGGCGAAATGAAAACCTCCGTTCTACAAACATTTTACAGAAGTTTCATGGTACACAGGCCTTCGTCAAGGATTCTAACATTAAGCTGCTAGTACGCATCGAACGTCTTGCTGGAAGGTAGAAATCATCTGATCAGAGCTACGTAATTTTCGAAAAATTTTAGGGGAGTTTTATGCCCCGATATCGTGGTCTTGCAATGAAATAAAATATATCGGTCGTCTTGTTCATTTCACGCTCATTAATATATTCAGTACAATATAAATTAGCTAGTCCAGCAAGATGTTAGATCTTGTGCAACATGGGAATGACCAACGCGGTGACGACCCACGAGTTTCATATCCACTGAAAAGTAGTTCTGAATAAAGAACAAAAAGCATGAGATATCGGAGGAGCACGCACTCCCCTGATCAATTTCATAGTTGTCTTCTTTCACATTGACACCCTGTGTGCAGAAAATGTTCAACGGCACGCAAGCACACGGCTTAACATAGCAGTTTTGGCAACCGCTTGCCTTCCGTGGCGTTCCGTAAACGCAGAGGCTTAGAATTCGTGCCGGTACGAGTGCAGAGAGTACGATTGCTTCCGACTGAAAGCCCGACGTACGCCAATTAGTCAATTTTTTTTTTTTTTTGCTGGCGAACGCAGTTCGTACAAAGAGAACCGTGCACAAGTTTTCGAAGCGACGCTTCTCACGTTGTGAACGATAAAAACCGGCGCATCACAAAGACAAATTTAGGCCGCTTCAGCAACAATGCACTTACTTCGAGCTTCCCTGCGTCCATGTCGGCCACAAGTTTCTCCATGTATTCCCCACAGGTCATGTCGTTGTGGATAGCTCGACACGCCCAGCAGTTCCGGATAAGGCAGTGTGGACAGACATAAGATTCTGTTCCCCTCTTTACGAGTAGAGAACCTGGCTTCCCTTGATTGGGACACTTTTTTTTAAAACATTCAGCAGGGAACCAGTTCCTCATGTTTTTCATGTGTGCAAGTGCTTCTGGGCTAACGCACTGAAATCAACGAACACACAAATATTTTTAAATACTCGTACCGTGGAAAAATACAAATCTCAAAGGTTGAAGCGCGCCGCAATTACAGGCGAAAGAAATAGGAGGGTTGTCTTCGAAGAAACGGCAGAATAGCCCAGGCAGTGTTACCTATAGATGCAGACATTGCTTTATGCAACCGGGTTCCCCGCATTGGTTTCATAGCTATAGAGCGGAGGACTCAGCTTGCGGCTAATTCCGATTTGCGCATTGGAACATGTGTAAAATTCAGGTCTTTTTCCTGGCGTAACTAATGGGTGAATTTTGTTGAGCTTAGAAGAAAAGTTAAATTCTAGTGAATATAGAAAACACAAGTTTGAAAGAAAAAAACACGAAGACTGCACACAACAAAAAAGAGGCGCACAACACGAGCGCTCGTGTCATGTGCCTCTTTCCTTGTGTCCAGTATTCGCTCCGTTTTTCCTTTCAAGTAACATGTACCAACTAGCCCTTCAACGAACCTTGTTTGTAATTTATAAGAAACAGAATTCTGATTTGTAGATATTAGGCGTAATTATTTAATTACCGAAAATGCCTAATTAAAAAAAAGCATACGAAGTTTACAAATCCGTAACTCCGCATAAGAAACAGATAACGCAGTTCTTTGAATTGCACCCGTAAAGCCATTCATATCTGTGAAACTTGATGTGCAAGTTCACTGCTTACGTGAATTCCATATACGTTTGCTAGGATTTAGCAGAAGTGATTCGCATATATTAGTCGTAATTGCAGAGTGTCGCACAATAGATCACTTAAGTCCGCTTTATATGTATTATACAGAATTAATAATAATAATAATAATATCTGGGGTTTTACGTCCCAAAACCACGATATGACTATGAGAGACGCCGTAGTGGAGGGCTCCGGAAATTTCGACCATCTGGTGTTGTTTAACGTGCACCTAAATCTGTATTATACAGAATTACAATACCGTTTTTCATTGCGCGGTTAACGAATTGCAAATTCCACAGTTTCGTCTTTCATTTAACTTTGTAATTTTTATTAATTTGGAATAATTCAACAGCCTAAATGAAAATTCCGCTGACTACAGTCACTAGATTATTACTTTCTTTTTGAGTGGCATCAACTTTATCAAATTCGCGACTGCGGTTACCTAGAAAAACGATTTCTCGGTTCCGATGTATTTAGATAGGAACCCGCGAGCTGAAGCTTCCTCTTACAAAGAAAACCAAACTTAGACCTGTATAACTAGAACCGCTAGGTGTAACGCCATTGTAGGAACTTTTAGTATGTGTAGTAAGTAACGTATCTTCTTCGTTTGAATTAATTTGTCGCTTATCTTCGAAAGGCGCATTATGTTCACAGAAAATCACTATAGCGGGAAGATGATTGCTCAAGCGCTGTCCTGAACTCGATGTTTTCGCCAATCGCATTGAAACAGGAGAGCTTAAAGTATTCTTAAGTGTGGCTCGGTGATAATAAGAGTAAAGGACTGCAACAAAGTCTGGAACTTTATAGCATCGGCTGTTGGGCGACACGTCGTTAGCAGCGTGTGGTTGAATGTTTTACGCTATAATGCCTCGCACACGTCTGCACGTACAGTAGTGCTCAGCAGCTGAAGCGTGACATTCGCTCCACATGGCGGCTGGCGCTTCGCTACACCATCGGTGAGCGCCAGGTAATCGCCTGGTGGTTACATGCTTTCAAAATGCGAGACCAAGGCTCTGGCCTTAATTTTATGCCAGAATGAACCTGCTCATGGCCCCAGCCAGGGCTTAAAGTCAGGGGGGGGGGCGACCTCCTCTCCATGAATAAGAAAATTGTTTTGCATGGCGTACTTTGAAAGCGCCCTCAGCTATAACGAATCTCACAGTCCGATGCGTTGGTTCGCGACGTTGAACCCTATCAACCTAAGCTTCCAGTTCTAATTGAACTCGGTCTACTGCTAAACTCAAAATATATTTGCCTTGTTTGCCAACACTGAAACCATAAACAGAGCATGCAATAAATTGGCGAAGAAAAAAAAAAGTGAAATCGACTTGCTCGTGTGTTGCCCCACATTATTTTTTTTAACGCACCTGTATCTGAATCGTACTGGTACTTACCCCGAAGCAGAAACCCGGAGGCTTACAAAGAGGGTGCAACTTAAACTGAGGACTACGCAACGAGCAATGGAAAGGAAAATTATAGGTGTAACCTTAAGGGACAAGAAGAGAGCAGAGTGGGTCAGGGAACAAACGAGTGTTAAGGACATCTTAGTCGAAATAAAGAAGAAATGGGCATGGGCTGGGCATGTAGCGCGTATAGGCAAGATAACCGCTGATCATTAAGGGTAACTGACTGAATTCCAAAAGAAGGCGAACGCGCGAGAGGGAGACAGAAAGTTAGGTGGGCAGATAAGATTAAGAAGTTTGCGGAATGTGACAGCAGCACGCTGAGGACCGGGTTGACTGGCAGAACATGGGAGAGGCCTTTATCCTGCAGTGGGCGTAGGCAGGCTAATGATGATGATGATGTCTTCCGTCACAAAGCTTTATTCTGAACTGAATTTATGTGCGCTATAATGCGAACCTTGTGCTATACGTTTACCCGATGACATCACCAGAAGATAAGAATTGTCACTGAACGCATTAGCCAGACACTTGTGAACTATGAAGACACGATATAAATTTGTTCTCATCAGGAATTCCGTGCAAAGTCTCGACGCGTAGAGAAAAACAAAAAATGCGAAATTTGGTTCCTTGTGCGTACCTTTTTGTATACGTCTTCCATAAGGCGTCCTGAACATTGCTGCGGCGAACCCGCTTCTACGGGGCACATTATAAATTTGTAGACTGTGGACTTTTCCACGGCCGTTTGGATGCATTTCCTTGAAAAATAGGGAAAGCAGCACATTTAATATCGGTTACTAAGTTCTCAGGCCTCTGAAGCACATAAGCACGTCATTCAGCGCGCAAAAGGACGAAACGTCGTAATCAGCGTCCCCACGTGTCATTCTACGTTAACATTCGCTAGGGAAAATTTCTGGATATGGTCTGAAGGCCAGTTCGGCGTCAATTTAGCTTGAGTAGCTGGTTTTATCTCTTCGTATTGCTCCCAATTTTGTAGTTGGTACGTAGCATACTGTTGAGCACAGGTAACCCCCTGCATTTGCTCAGCTGACTGTTAGCACTGCTTGCGCACCGTACGCCACAATCCTTACGCAAACGCGTAGGCACAGCCAATTAGACCTCGTGGTTTGCTGTGATATTCTTGCTAAACGCTGGTGCTCTTAAGCGCTCGACTCGCTTAGAAGCTGTTGGAGTGTACAGTACTTGTATGTAGTGTACAAGAACAACTGCCCAACATTTCCCACTTACTGAAACTGTACAGCGCCGAAGGGAACGCGTGACCAAAAATTTAAATGCATAAAAGGAATCGGCATCTCGACGTGTTGCGAGCGCCGTAGCAAAGGCTGGGCGTGTTAGCTGTAGTGTGTTCCGGTTTTGCACTCTTCGTAAACGACTCTAAACTGTGCCAACACATGAGCCACATCTCCCCCGACTCCCCCCCCCCCCCCCCTATCAGTCGCCGCCCAGTCATGATTTGGGACAGGCAGCACTTTCTTTTTATTCTGCTAACATCAGAACGTTCATCCTCACGAGTCCCAGCAGCTTTTTCCAATCGCACAAACTAGCAGTATTTTCTGTATATATAGAAAACGCGATTAAAATCGGTATATGTACACCGATTTCTGAAAGGCGCTTACCTGCATAAAACATGTTCGCACTCTGCAGCAACGTGATCAGGTTTGGTGCAGTTGCAAGCATCACAAGCGTTTTCCTATAATGAGAACGTTGCAAAGAATGATAATTTACTACTCAATGCTAACCATTTATCAAAGTATCGACTCCTATAGCGAGTATTTAACCACGCACGGCGACTAAGGTTACAGTATTACTTGTGGCGGCCATCTTAATGTTTGTGTTATGTTCTACGACAAGTTGCTTCTCTTTGAGAATCTGCACTTTCGACATAGGTATGTCCAGCCAGGGCTTAAAGTCAGCGGGGCGGGGGGGGGGGGGGGCAGGAGACCGGGCCCCCTTTCATGTATTTAAGGAGGTTTTTTTTTATTTTTCGGCGTTTTTGGGGCTTTCTTCGAGTTAAAGTATGTACAACTTGCAGGGTTGCCACTGACTTTAGAGTAAATGTCGCCAAACGACGAGCAAAAAGTCGCCAAAAGTCGCCATTTTTTTTACAGATTTCGCCAAAAAAGTCGCCATTCTAGATATATGCGGCATAACTAGTAATAAAAATTTCCACTCACGTATAGCACCGTAGAATACAGTACCATCCAAGACCCTTAAATTATACTGACGTTTCTCAATGCCACTCGTATCGCCCGCTTCACCATGGCAGTTCATGGTGCTGCTTCCCCGACTAGCCGCAAGATGTGCGTGGTGGCGCAAGGGTGAATGAATGAAACGCTCATGATATCCCATCCCTGTCCACTCGTTTCAAGGGTAAAAGTGTGCGAAACCTTAAGCGAAAACCGTGAAAGCGTTGTTTGTAGACAGCTTTACGTACCCTTATGTGAATTAAAATGATTAAAAGGTTTATTGAAGGTAACTCGAGAGAATTCTTACAGGAACCGATCATTAGTGAGTCTTACACATTTTCAGTGTGCAGTGAACTAATATGATACCGGACGCCACCGACCTTTTCATATAGTCACTTATATCTACACGTGTCAATCCAATGCGTTATTAATGAACAGATATACAATGTAAAATGTTATATACCAATTGTTTTCATTGCACACGCTCACCGAGAGCAGTGGAAAATGCCTCAATAAATATTTGTTTATTGCACAAATAGCCGCGTATCCGCCTCTCTTCGCTATTCCAAAGCTGTCTTTACGAGCTGAGTTGGGGGTACTGCAACAGTGAATAAGTCGCCAAGCTATTCAGAACAGTTGGAGCTTTGGCGGAACAAATGGTCGGAGCACGCGGCCAACCAGTCGTCTAGCTCCTTCAGAAGCGGAACTTTAGAGAAGCTTAAAGCACCTATAGCGCCATAAACTTATAGTCATACACTGCCCCCTCGCAGTTTGCAAGGCAGTCCTCTGACCTAAATTTTGCTGGAATGTCGCTGGGGGACGTTCCAGTACCTCCTGCATCTAGATGAATTGAGGAGATACACACGAGTTACGGGACGGACATACCGAATGACGCTTAATGCGCACATTCTACTCAGGGGTCTAAAACCTAGAAAAATACAGAAAATGTTGCCGCTCATTCGTTGGGAAGACACTGGGCTCAGGATGCATAACTCAGTGGAGACCTAAGCCGAAAATCGCCAAAAATTCGCCATGTCGCCATTCATAATTTTAGGTCGCCATGGGCCTCTCAAATTCGCCAATTTGGCGAAAAGTAGCCACCATTGGCAACCCTGCCAACTTGCTCAACAAGCAACACTCCAATTTCTGTGGCCTGAGAGAGTTGTGACGAAACTGACTTTCATACAGAAGAACATATGTTCAGATCAGATCAAAGAACTTTATTAAGTGTCCTGAGAATTGGTGGCATGGGCCTGGAGCCCTCCTAGGCTTCGGCCAAGGGCTGCTGGCCCTTGGTGGTTTCCTCGGCTTGCTGGACGTTCATGAGTTGGTGCTCCAGGCCCGAAGTGAGGAACGTAGTCTCTCAGCGCGCGTGGAGGCTGTCTCTCTCTCTCTCTACACACACACACACACACACACACACACACACACACACACACACACACACACACCACCTCAAGTGAAAAGTGAAGCGAGACTAAGATGTTATGTGTTCGAGTTTACGTTGCCTACACCAGAAGCCTGCTTCTTGCCTACCTTTGCATTAAAGTCGCCCATCAGCACAGTATACTGTGTCTTTACCTTACTCATTGCTGGTTCCACGTCTTCAACGTGGAATACTCAGGACATACCTACGTCGAAACGTAATGCAATTATGAGGTTTTACGTACCGAAACCACAATATGATTACGAGGTGCGCCGTATAGAGAGGTACTCCGGATCATTTCTGACCGCGTATTTGAGCTCAGCAGCGCGACACCTCACGCACGAATCGATACCATGGCGGGTCTCCATGTCGTTAAATGCGAAAGCATTTCCTCAGATACCTTAACCACTGCTCTTTTACTATATTTGCCCTTGATAGGAGGAATGCTTAAAGAGGTGTACGTCGTTACATACCCGGGCCTGCGAGGCGGTAAGCGAATATATCTATCCTGAACGCCACGTCTACAGTCGAAAGATTGCCGCCCCCGTCGAGCTGTCACAATGTTGACGGGCTCGTTGGTTAGGCCTTCAAGGACGCGCAGTGAGTTTGGCAGCAAAAGTGACGAAGCCAAATGTACCCACCATCCCGCTTCGCTCAAATGGGCTGTAATAGAAGTTGAATGAGGAGGTCTGGTATAAGAATAGTTTGTTATATACGGTCAAGTGGATTCTGCCGTTTCTCTGTTTTTCTCTTTCTTGTAGCTTTCATTTTTAGGATCTTTTATTTCATGAGTATTTTGTTTTGCGGCTCTAGCGGAGGTGTACCGTTCATACGAAACGATCACAAAGGACTGTGCATTTAGGCTGTTTCATACTGCCCAGGGGCATTTGAGCGAAGCTAGCCCCCTTTTTGGACATGGAGCGCTTGCGAGCGTGCAGCTCGTGTGATGTTATGTGTTCGAGTTTACGTTGCCTACACCAGAAGCCTGCTTCTTGCCTACCTTTGCATTAAAGTCGCCCATCAGCACAGTATACTGTGTCTTTACCTTACTCATTGCTGATTCTACGTCTTCGTAGAAGCGTTCAACCAGTTGATCATGGCTGGATGTAGGCGCGTAGGCCTGTACCACCTTCATCTTGTACCTCTTATTAAACTTAATTACGATACATATCACCCTCTCATTAATGCTATAGTATTCCTCTATATTGCCAGCTATATTTTTATGAATAAGGAACCCCACCCCTAGTTCTCTTCAGTCAGCCACGATAGCATAAGACGTGGCCGTTCTTCAGCACTGTATAGGCCTCCTGTGGCCTCCTAACCTCACTGAGCCCTATTACATCCCATTTAACACCCTCTAATTCCTCGAATAGTACAGCTAGGCTCGCCTCACTAGATAAAGTTCTAGCGTTATACGTAGCCAAGTTCAGATTCCAATGGCAGCCTGTCAGGACCCAGAGATTCTTAGCATCCTCTGCTGCGTCGCATATCTGACCGCCGCCTTGGTCAGTTGCTTCACAGCCGCTGGGGGCTGAGGGCCGAGGGTTAATTGGTGTATTCATGTGGGAGGTAGTGGCCAAGTACTACACCAGGGTGGCCAATCTTGCTCTGGTGAGGGAGTGCATTGTTGGCTGTGGTCGCCAGTGAGGCTGCACCCCAGGCCTTTTTACACAATTCCATCATCACGCGGATTTTTTTTAAATCCGGTTGGGAATTGTCCGGCACCGGGATTCGAACCACGGACCTCTTGCATGCGAGGCTGATACTCTACCACTACGCCAGCGCGGGAGATTAGGGCAGATCATGTCCTCATCCTGAGCATCTCTCGGGATTGCTGCTATTTGGTAGATGCTGGTCGCTAGGCGGACGGCTCCGCATTCAGTGACGCGGAGGCCTCCTCTTGGACGTATAATTATCTTGTAATCGCCTCGAGGTAAATTTGGCATGCGACTTGCTTTGGTTATTTGTCGTAAACGCTGCTCGCCTTGCTTGTTGTTGTTGCAGTCGGAAGTCTCCACGCAGGCAGCCGACGCTTGCTGTCGAGTTGGCTTCCGTGAGCCCACGGTTTCGCCACCCTGCGCTTTCTTCGAGATCTTCACTGGAGACCTGTTCCCCTTCTGCTGCGACTTCCATCTTGTTAGGAAAATGAGGAGTTTCCGACGCGCCAACCGATGCTCCCTTGTTACCACCCAACCGCTCAGCAGCGTTCGTGGCAGCTGCTGCTGCGGCAGCCGTGCATATGTGTGTCCTTGATCTCGCTCCGGCCTCACTGATCTGTAGTTGTCCGTAAAGTGGCGAAAAATTGGGCTCCCACCTTGATTTTGGTGTCAGGTGGCTCCTGGGGATGAGCTGGATCTCGTGGTACCAAATACTTGTGGGTATCCGGTGATTTTCGCTGCAATCTCATGCGTTGAAATCGGAGCTGATGTGACCACGCGTCCGCTCGCTCTAACGATCGCAGCGCCTCACACACGAATTTAGACCGAAAAAAAAAACACTGAATTGCGGGACGGCACATCACGAAGTTGCCATACGCACCGAAGCCGTAGTTGTAACGAAATTGTTTTTGAACTGCTCTGATAGCGTCCGCGCAACAATAGTTGTTTGTGTACTCACAAATTCTCATATTTTGCGGCCTAAAGTTCACAGTGCGGTGCCAAAACGCGCTCGTAGAAAAAGCGAAACCATCAGTACGAACATTCATGCAGACGCTCATACATGCAGAGGCACCGTCAGTCGTCGCGAACCCGTGCAATCGCTGGCTTGAGGCTTCTTTCTGTTATGCTCCGTTTGGTTGGCAGTCTACTCTAAAGAGATATTTCACATAGTTTGCACTCAGCAAGTGACTACCTTTCACGCAAGAGGCCGGTTCAGGGGTCTCCAAAGCGGTGACTGCGTGAAGCGGGTGCTCGGTTTTCTGCAGAGACAGCGACTGTAGACTATCTTGTGCTTTCAGTTCGTCGAAAATGATTATTTTGACAGTAAAGAACACAGTTCCTTTCGAAAGTAGTTACGGAAATGACCTGGAGGGCTTCCGTGAGGTGTTTTTGTAGAGCGCCGACAGCAAAACCTATGGGGAGCGCGCCGGCGGTATACCCTACCACGGCCGGACTAGAGGGGACTAGAGGGGCGCCCTCGGCCGTGACCCTACCTAGCACGCAATCGAGGCGCGTCTGATAGAGGGCGACTCCGTAACTCCTCGCGGCCAATACCGTTTTTTTTTCTATTTCAAGTGTATTGTGTTGTTATTGTTTCTTTTTTTTAATTGTAGAGAGTTTTAATTGTAGAGATCATGCAGTTGGGGAATATGGCATCGGCTCTAGAAACGCCAGAGGGGAGTTACTAGTAGAGTTCGCAGAACGCGATGATTTGCGGATCTTGAATACCTTCTACAGAAAACGGGCTACTCGTAAGTGGACGTGGAGGAGTCCTAATGGCGAAACTAAAAATGAAATAGACTTTATAATGTGTGGCCACCCGGGCATTGTACAGGATGTGGAAGTAGTTAACAAGATCCGATGCAGTGACCATAGAATGGTAAGATCTAGAATTCAACTAGACTTGAGGAAGGAACGGAAGAAACTGATACGCAAGAAGCCGATTAATGAACTAGCTCTGAGAGGGAAAGTACAGGGATTCAGAGTTTCACTTCAGAATAGGTACGCGGCTTTAACCGAGGAAACCCACCTTAGCGTTGACGCAATGAATGATAATCTGACCAGTATCATATTAAGGAATGTGCAGTGGAAGTCGGGGGTACAGTCGTTAGACAGGACACTGGCAAGCTATCCCAAGAGACGAAAAACCTCATTAAGAAACGTCAAGCCATGAAAGCCTCAAATGCAACAGACAAAATAGAGCTGGCGGAGCTTTCGAAGTTAATCAATAGACGTAAAGTGGCCGACATAAGAAAGTACAACATGGAGAGAATTGAGCATGCTCTAAAGAACGGAAGAAGCCTCAAAGCTATGAAGACAAAACTGTGCATAGGCAAAAATCAGATGTATGCATTAAGGGACAAGGAAGGCAAGGTCACAACCAATATGGATAGAATAGTTGAGGTAGCGGAAGAGTTCTACAGAGATCTGTACAGCAGCCGAAACAGTCAGGATGATAACGTAAGAAGCAGTAATAGCTCAGAGGAATCTGACATCCCACCAGTATTGACAGGAGAAGTAGAGAAAGCCCTAAAGGGAATGCAAAGAGGCAAAGCTGCTGGTGAGGATCAGGTAACATCAGACCTGTTGAAAGACGGTGGAGAGATTATGTTAGAAAAACTGGCCACCCTGTATACGAAGTGCCTCTCGACGGAGAGGATACCAGAATCTTGGAAGAATGCCAACATCATCTTGATCCATAAGAAAGGGGACGCCAAGGACCTAAAAATTACAGGCCCATCAGCTTACTGTCCGTTGTCTACAAGCTATTTACAAAAGTAATTGCTAACAGAATTAATACGACATTAGAGTTCAATCAACCAAGGGACCAGGCAGGATTTCGTACAGGATTCTCAACAATAGACCATATTCATACTATCAATCAGGTGATAGAGAAATGCGCGGAATACAACCAACCCCTATACATAGCCTTCATAGATTACGAGAAGGCATTCGATTCGGTGGAGACATCAGCAGTCATGCGGGCACTGCGGAATCGGGGCATCGACGAAGCCTATATAAACATAATGGAAGAAATATACAGCGCATCCACAGCCACTATAGTCCTCCATAAAGAAAGCGACAGAATCCCAATAAAGAAGGGCGTACGACAGGGAGACACGATCTCTCCACTGCTATTCACCGCGTGTTTACAGGAGGTTTTCAGGGCCGTGGACTGGGAAGAATTAGGGATAAGAGTTAATGGAGAGTATCTCAGTAACCTGCGATTTGCTGATGACATTGCATTGATGAGTAACGCGGGAGACGAATTACAGCTCATGATTACTGAACTGGATACGAAAGTAGAAGAGTAGGTCTGAAAATTAATATGCATAAAACTAAAGTAATGTGGAACAATCTTGGCAGAGAACAGCGCTTTGCGATAGGTGGCGAGACACTGGAAGTTGTAAAGGAGTACGTCTACTTAGGACAGGTAGTAACCGCGGAGCCGAACCATGAGAGTGAAATAACTAGAAGAATAAGGATGGGTTGGGGCTCATTCGGCAAGCATTATCAAATCATGAATGGTAATCTACCACTATCCCTCAAGAGGAGGGTATATAACAGCTGCATCTTACCGGTACTTACCTACGGAGCAGAAACCTGGAGACTTACAAAGAGGGTTCAACCTAAATAGAGGACGACGCAGCGAGCGATGGAAAGGAAAATGCTAGGTGTAACCTTAAGAGACAGGAAAAGAGCAGAGTGGGTCAGGGAACAAATGGGGGTTAAGGATATCATAGTTGAAATCACGAGGAAGAAATGGGTATGGGCCGGGCACGTAGCACGTCGGCAGGATAACCGGTGATCATTAAGGGTAACTGACTGGATTCCAAGAGATGGCATACGCGTGAGGGGGAGACAGAAAATTAGGTGGGTACATGAGATTAAGAAGTTTGTAGGTATAACGTGGCAACAGAAAGCACAGGACCGGGTTGATGGCGGAACATGGGAGAGGCCTTTGCCCAGCAGTAGGCGTAGACAGGCTGATGATGACACCAGAAGCTCACACATGTAGAAACACCCCCTAAAGCAGCTTGCTCAGCAGCTAACTTGTAGAAACTGACAAACCAACCTAAACGTAAAATTGATCTCGTTATTCGCCTCAACAAACCGTGTATGGTACGCGTGTATGAAATGTAAAGATAAGCTTTTGTAACTCATTTCGGTGGCGCCGTCGTACACGAAAAACCCGGCGCCGGCGAGCGTACAGAAATAGATCGTGCGCTCGTCGGCGATCAGCGATTTCTGATATAGCAGTCTGATCTTTTATCGCCATCACCTGTCATTTCACTTTGCCAGATTTCGTACTGGCTGCACCAGGAATTTTTTTTTTGGGGGGGGGGGGGGGGGGGGGGGCGGGCACTTGCTGAAAACCTGGACTATTTGAGACAAACACCTATTTTCATTATTTTTGATAAGAACACCTACCTCACCAAAGTTGAGGGGGGGGGGGGGCTAGAGACCCCCCCCCCCTGGTTACGGGCATGGTCTGGTCATGAACGCATGACCGTCGTTGGTCCAATTCGCGGCGCGGAGGAAGGAAACAGTTAGGAGGGAGCATCGCGCGATGCGATCAAAAGAAAGAAAGAAAGAAAGAAAGAAAGAAAGAAAGAAAGATAATACGTCAGGCACGCAGACTCAAAGATTCGCTTGCCCCTAATTTTCCCAACAGGGCAAGGCTACTGATTTTTTTAACTATGCGTGCGAATATTTATGTCACGCTTCGATTGGAAGCGTGTAGCTCATTAGCTGTGCCAATCTAGAAAGAGTATTTTATTACATACAACCAGACAGATGCAAAAGAGCGTAAGAAGAAGCCTTTATTCCAAATTATGCAAATTCCATGTCCAGCAGGCGTGTCCGGCCTGGTCCCGTCAACCATCACGGAACAACTCAATCTGCAATCAAGTCAGATACACCACTGAGTCACGGAATCTGCATAATCTGTACCTTATTTATGTATTTGTTACCATAACACCTCAAATTTGCGGCGCGTTGCAATAAAACGCAGTCGGTGCGTGGACCGCACTCAAATGCACTGAGGCAATGCATTATAAACAGGGATGCATCGTAACTGTCCACGCAAAACGTACGCAGGATGTACGCAACGTACGCAAAACGTACGTATGCAGGATGGCCCGAGCTTCTCGGGCACACGAGTTTGCTCCGAGCTCGCATTACGGCGGTCATGACAGGAAAACAGTGCGGAGCACGCGATAGCAGCTCGTTGATAAAAACGGCTACAAGAACGAGCATGGCGTCACATACGCATGTGCGGCATTTGCGGCGGTTTTCAAAGGAACGCCGCGTGCGAACGCGTCAGCGCCGCCACTCAGTCAACATTTTGACAGTGCAGTGACGTCAGCGTGATTGTCGCGCTATCTTTTTGCCAACTGATCATCGCGCCTCCCATGGGCGTGTTCGTGGGCGTTTGTCCTCTTTCGGAGAATTCTTTCGTTCCACCTGTAGCATAGAAATTTCCACTCTCGAAGGCAACAAGGGCGCACACGCTGCACTCTGGTGCAGCTCGTTTCGCTTCTCTGGAATATTACAGATAAATAAATGGACAGGTTACTGCTGTACTTACATTACACGTCTGAAGATTTTTCTGTAGTTACGAATCGGTAGAAACAATGTCTCCATAAAGAAGTAAATAACATTTCTCGCCGCAAATCCCAACAGGGGCGCTTGCTTCGTGGTACATCGTGAGCGCGGTAAAGTTGAATGCGAGACATCGTAGCCGCGTGATGATATAACCTTTAGTTCTTCGTGCGTGTGTGCATAGTCTGTGCGATTAAGCTGATAGATTAATCGTGCCGCTCGCTGGCGTTGCGGCGTGACCACTGCTCCTCCGCAAGAGCAAACGCGGTGGGCGGACCCGATCTTCGCCGCGGGCGTCTGTCAATCAAATTGATTGACGTGCGAACTCGGGCACAAACTCGTCGATTTTAAAAAGGCCCCAGTTCATCTCGGGACTGTCTTAGTGCCGGTGTGCCTGTCAAGTGTTTCATGCAGTGGACGCTACTCAGCAGCTTCTTTGCATATAAAATAATTTTGTCAGCTTGCACTAGTGCAAGGCTGGGGCCATCGGAGGAGCTTGTGGTCACCTACCTTCTTCGAGCTTATTACGCGGCTCGTCTACTCAGTATGCTTGGCCTGCTTCAGAGTAATGACCGTGTCAGTTCGGTCTCAATATTCGTGCTATTGATTAGCTAGGCCTTAATTAACATGGCAGTGAATAGTTATGTCTTAATTCGTAATATTTTAATTAACACGGCATTAATTAATCAGATTTCATTATCAAGGCCCTCATTAGCACGAATGTACTTAACATAATGTTAATTAGAGTGATCATAACCAGAGTGATCATAATTACCGCGTACTTGGCGAGGAAGTTGCTAATTAGCTTTATTAGCTATTTCGCCCGCCGCGAGAATGCTGCCCTCAGCCATGGTTTGAGCGAACGAAATCAGCTGCGGCCGCGACTCGGCGGCTCCGTTGCAGCGGTAGGCCGATAAGTCGACGGTGGTTTTTTTTGGCCCACGTCAGCCAGTTGGCGCACGTGACGGTGCAAGTTGTAGCGAGCACGGGCCAAGAAACCATCGTCAACTTATCGGCCTACCGCTGCAACGGAGCCGCCGAGTCGCGGCCGCAGCTGATTTCGTTCGCTCGAACCACGGCTGAGGGCAGCATTCTCGCGGCGGGTGAATGCGCTAGTCACGTGGTTCTTTTTGTATTTCGCGGGCTTTCTTTGCAGCTTGGAAAAAATGGTATACGTGAGACTTTCTCTATCGCAAATAACAGAATTGGGGTTTCTGAAGACTATCAAACTTTGCAAGTCGCATTTCTTGCCTACAGTCAATATTTAGCAACTATAATAAATAATCCTAATTAACAAATTAGTTAATTACCAAACAAAAAATTGTGTGTAGTGCGCAAGGCGACTGTCAGTAATTTGCAAGTGATTTCACTCACCTGCCTCCTCCAATATTGTATTTTTTAACCCTTGGCTAAAGATAGCTGGGACACCCGGTATATATATATATATATATATATATATATATATATATATATATATATATATATATACACGGTTCATGACGGCGGCGACGGCGACGGCAAAAATCAGCCGTAACTGTCCATATAATTGCTGTCGCAATAAAATATAGTTCACTCTAAGAAAATATCGAGTAAAAAGGGCGTCTTTTTGTCCCACAACAATAATCGTCATTTATTTTGCCTTCGTTTCCTTGCACTATCGCCGCGCGCCCGGCACTTTCTGGTCACGAATGACATGCGCGCTATCAGCGTGACATAGCATTCTTGGCAGGAAAGTGGCCAGCGCCGAGTTTTCAAGAAAGGAAACGCAGGCAAGCCAGATGACGATTATTGTTGTGGGACAAAAAGACGCCCTTTTTACTCGGTCTTTTCTTAGAGCGTTAGTAGAACTTTCTGCCACTTTTCTTGCATGGGTGCACCTTCTGCACTCAGTGGAACGACAAACAAATGAAAAAAAGATGCCTCTAGTTTGAAGACACCACCCAACCTTCTCGACCGCCATTGACGTGACGCCGCGTCCCGTCGTAACCAATGGAACGGAGCGCGCGCTGAGGGATGGATTTCACCTTCGCGTACTGTTAGCTCGTTCAAAAGGGGGTGTCGCCAGCGCTCGGAAAGATCCCGAGTTTCGCCAAGCTCGGGCCATCCTGCATAGCACTCCAGAGGTGTAGTCCTTCCGAGTTCCTTAACGTATGTGCGCCCTGGGTGCTATAATTGCAAGCTCACACACCCACACAACTAAGTCGGTTGATATAACGACGCTCACTCATTCTGGACGTCTCAGAAGAATATGGCAGTTGCGCTCTTCCGCGTTTTGGTTTCCGCTGAATATGGGTGAATTTCATTACTTCGCAATGATTACTAGAGGCCGCTTTTTGAAATCTCAAAGCTGCAACGGGTTCTTAGCATGAAGGACTTCAATTCACCCATTGACATAACCACCTAACTCCACTAATTAAAACGTTAATTATAACTTTCTTAATTACTGTCCCAAATGATGTCTTTAGCCACCTTAAAATGCCTGCGGCTACAGAAGAAGTAATTGTGAAGGCATCGACGAAATATCGCATTTCCCTAATTTCTGAGAATTCGGGACATTTCTTGAAACACCCGGTATATCCCTATACAATGCGTCGAGCTTGAATAAAGACGCAGCATATTAGGCGAACAGAAGCAAATACATATTGCCCATCAGCCAGTAATTACGCTGGTGATCAGATATAGCTAATTATCTAGCTTTTCTAATTAGTTCTAACTGTAAAGTTGTCAACATTTTATCGCTACTTAATGCTGAATAACTTGGACGCTTTCACCAAGCCGCCCTTTGCGGATGCATATACACTGCTGTTGAGAAACGAAACCCGCAAAATAATTTTTACATGTATCACGTGGTTTACGTAAACCTGACGAGAAGTACAACGAGATTAGAAAAGCGGCATCAAACAAACGTGAGTCGTTCGAGAAGAAAGGGAGAAAAAGGAGGAACGACGCGTGAACGAGTTTCATCTGTGAGCACATGCACCAGCGACAACTCATCTCCTTGTAGCTCGGCGTACACACACAGCCTTTATGCGAGTGCGACGCCTTGGCCCCACATGACCCGGAAAGACTGCATCTACACAGCAATCAGCGGCCGAAACAGCTACGAATGTAAACTACTCGAGTAGAAAGCGTTCACAGCGACATTTGCATTTGCTGTCAGTTTGTGTAAAGCTTATCGCAGCGTAGCGGCACGAAAAGCAGTCGCTGCGGACTTCAAGGGCGTCGCTGCTCTAGGAAATCCGGTCTTAACTGCTTCTGCGCTCCAACGCACCCGAAAGCATTAAAGCCCATTAGTTCTCGGCTCCCTCTCTGGGAGGCCGTGAAGACTGCAGGTTTTTGGGTAATGTATCAAGGCGCGTAGCAGCGTCTTCTAGCCTATATAAATTATTTTTGCTTAGTCAGTTCTCAATTTCGCGTAATCTTTCATACAACATCTTAATCGACAACTTGACCAATGGAACTTTAACTCACGATTGTTAATTTATTGCAGGCTCAATTCGACTGAAGAATACGCGCTTGGTTTCGTTTGTATAAGATCACCCGTATGTCAAATCTCGGTACACAATAGCTGGGAAACGCTGTATATTCGAGAACAAGGACGTTAGAAGTTGGTAATTTGTCCGAGCAGAAAATGGGGACACTGGGGTGGGTATACGTTAAAAATTCGTCTCTGTAAAAGGTGTCCCAGTTAATGTTACATAAGCTGTTCAAATGCCGTTACAATACAAAAGTGTGAGGCTTGCGGCATTCGGTTATTAGTTGCCCTCAACCACCACGATCATTTGTGCATAAGTAAGACAAGATTAATTAAACGAGTTTTCCATTTCAAGAGCTGTTATTGCATCCTAATATACGCATTCAGTAGTTATCAGGGCGTTATACGTGTCTTGTGAGAATTCTTTACACGTTTTTTCTTCCTTTTCAACTCGTGGCGTGCGTAATATCACGTGCGCCTTGCGCCCGTACCAGCAGTCCCAAGATTAACGAATAATAACTCCGTTCTTTGCCAGAATCGACAACTACTTGAATGTGCTAAGCGGTAAGAGTTAATTGGCTTTCACTGATAGCGAACGCACGTGATCGCAACTTATATAGAGATTGCACGTGTCGATCGCAGCTTACACAAAGATCAGCTAATTACTGAATCTTGACATATGCTAGTTATTCTCTTCGATCATCTTAATTCTAAAGAAAACAAAATTAATACTGCGCACCAGGAAAAGTTGTCTCTCACCTGAACTTTTGTGCTGTTTTCGTAACCACGAAAAGCAGCCACCGCGCCCGCTTGTTCGGTTGTTTTCTTCAAAGCATAATCAAAAGAATGACGAGCCATACAATTCAGTAGATACCACTGTTCGTAGAGAACTGACAGTTTGGAAGCAACGAAAACAGAACACGCATGCATGCTTGCGTAAAACAGTCGTGCGGACCCTTGGCAACAAGTCGAGAGCGATGCTCTGCTTTTAGTCAAGGTATAAAACATACTTCAGGTGTGGAAAAACGGTAATGTATTCTATTACGAAACGGCGCCACAAGGTGACTCTCCAATCATGAGTTTGTCTCGTGAGAGGCCACAATGCTTTCATATAGGACACGTGAGCTGTTCTAGTTTTCAGCACGTTTATTTGCGCAATGAGTAAAATGACATGGCTGTGTCCCTTCGTCAAACCATCTTCGACAGCGCACGACTTCCTGCGCAGTTACTATACGAAAACAATTTTGAAAGTTTCTAAAAATGCTTTTCGAAAGTATCCTGCGAAAAATTCTAGCATAAGACCCTGCCGCTGGCAAGGAAGATGGGTTAGTGCCATTTCTGTGCCCGATAAGCGAGAAGACTGACGAAAGAACTACCATTTCCCTGGACAACGCTTAGCCAAAAATGAACATCGAGATTGCCGCTATAGCGCCGAGTGCAACGACTGTGCTGTTGATGAAACTATTAAGCACCTCTTGTGTTACTGCTCGACTTACGCAGACGAGAGGCTTCACCACCATACAGTTCTAAAATCATATGGACGGAAGCGCTTTCACAGTCTAGAAGATATTGGGAACATGGTACTGCCCATCACGGTTACGAAAGGCAACGAAAGCGCTGCTGGGTTTTCTTAAAGGGGCCCTGCAACACTTTTCGAGCATGCTCAAAAAGCGCTGCCGATCGGTAGTCGAGGCTCCCGAGAACACGCGAGCCAAATATTATAGCGATGCGCACGGCCCGGAATTTACAATAAATTCTCAAAGTCAGCTGAAAATCGCTCCCTCTTCTTTCGACAAATGATGTATTAGTCCGCAAAATATGACGCGATTGTCGGCAGTTCCACCATTGGCTGATGTTATAATCACGATAACACCCTCATTATTACTTTCGTTGTTAATTTTGAGTTCAATAAGTAGATAATATGTATGTTTATATTCTGTTATCGCGTTAAAAACACCGAACAAACATTAATATTAGCACTTCCGGTCTCACCGACAGCTCGTCTGCTCGTAGTTGCGTGGTTCCGTTTTCTTCGCCATGCGCAGTGCGGAAAACGTGAATATTTCTGTGCTTTTGACCGTCGCCGGTTGCCGTTGAGAGTGGCAGCCGTTGAGAGTGGCAGCCGTTAGAGTGTTGCCTCGTCAGCTGGGAACTGCATCGTCGGCACGTTCTCACGACCGACCGAGGCAGCCGTGCAGCATGTCTCCGATAACAATGCTGGCGTCCGGTAATGGCGGCGCTTCGGGGTCGTCTGCCAGTGCCGTCTTACGAGGCGGTGTATCGGAGTATGGGCCGAAACCGATCTCAGCTGTCATTCGTTCCAAACGAGCGCGCAGGTTTGCTTCCATGGTTGGCAAAGCGATGAAAACACTACGGCGTTCGAGGTGCACACCCAACATTACCAAACCGACGCGCAGTTTTCAAGCACGCGCGATACACAGTACGATCGACTCCGCTCGACGAGAACGACGCAAGCCGACCGGAAGTGGCGGCACAGACCACGTGGTTGCGCCCAGACGTCAGAGAGAAAAAAATGAAGAAAAAATTTCCGCCGGCGCTCTTGGGCGGAGCCTCGCTCGTCTGCGCTCCCTCCCTCGACTCGCTGCCTAGCTCTCCGCGCGCTCGCGGCGTTGAGTTGAGGGAGAAAGCTGCGGAACGTGATCTCTATAATTTGGTAACACCACTTAGACTTGACGGATTCGAAAAATTTTTGCGGCATATGACTCGTGAAGAGTCATACGTCAATATTGAGACTATTCCAATATAACTAAGAAAGGTGTTGCAGGGCCCCTTTAAAGGGGCCATGACATGGTCACCCAGCAATTCGCAGTTTTCAGTCAAAAATAGGAGTAGAGGGTCTGTCACGCGTGTACACCTGTGAAAAATGGACTGCAAAAGAATATTTCAGTGCAAAATAAGCCCTAGAAGTTGTCGGCTATAAACCCCGCCCACCGCCGGCGACCGCCATTTTGCCATGGCGTGTGTGACGTCATGTGCAGCATGGAGCGCAGCCGTTCTCTCCTACCAAAGTTTCAGCCGATGCAAAGCACTCGATTTCGTTGCCAAGCTGAAGAAAGCTCAAATAGCTCGATTGCACGCGCCGCTGAGCACAGAACAAAATCGTTCGCCGGAATGCAGACGCTCGCACAGCAAGCAGCTTGTTACGTTACGGCTCGCGAGTGTGTCAGTACTGCCCGACTCCGAGGCCGCTCAGGTGTTTATAAAAATACTCAATGGGCTGAAATTCCACCAGCTTGTTTGTGAACGCACAAGTATTAACTCGCATAACACAGATTACGATCGAAAATTGGGTGTCATCCACGGCCCCTTTAAGGATACCGGACTGATTCACCGTCTGTGATATCAAACGCAGAACTGTTACGTCGGCTGCAAGTGACTTTCTCTAAGTTTTATTCCCCCTTCCCCAGGGCAGAGTAGCCTACAGGGCTCAGCCCTGGTTAACCCTTTGAAAGATAATGGGACAAATCTGTCCCACTTTTCCGTCTGCAGGAAAAATGTTCTCCCACATCACCCGCTGCAATTAGCGCAGCGATAAGTCACTCATATTACCTAAGTCTTCGTATTCTCGAGGAAAAATCTTAACCACACTTTCGAAGGGCGGAAGTAGTGTTCAAATGGCGCTGAATTTCGGCAATTTTTTTATGATCGGTTCTGAATTTTCCTCTTCAGATAGACAGAACCTACCAATCTAAACGCTGGATAATTTCCTCTTTTTCTGGTTTTTCAGAGAGGCGATTTTAGCTTCCAGTCATCACGTTTTTTTTTTGTAAATTTGCGCAATAAATCGACCGATAAATGCATGGAAACAGTCCCCTGAGAAATTTCCACGCTCATCCCTAAGCGTAATTGCGGATATTCGTGCGTGGAAATATTTTTCTTGATATTGTCACGGGAATCAGGGATACACTGAAGAGACAGAAGCGGGTATATTACAGTATTTACGAGTAGTTGTGCCACCGAATGGCTGCCAGCATCTCGCGCCGCATTCCAGCTTCTTTGTCTCTTCGTCCCTGGGTTGTCTCCAACGGCGTGCTCATGCAGAATGCCTCGTAACATCACCCCCGGCGGACAGAGCGCCGTCCCGGTGCCTCCTCACTCATTCAGGACTGGCAGTGTAATAGTGCTTGAGGCGCGACACATGAACAACATCAGTAGGTGGTGTAGCAGAAGAAGACGAACGCGGAAGGGCGGGAGCGATGAGGTAGTCGACGTCGTGGACCTCGCGGATAACTTTGTAGGGCCCTGTGTAGCGAGGGAGGAGCTTCTCGCACAAGCCTTCGCGTCGATACGGCGTCTAGAGTAGGACAAGAGATTCAGGAGGGTAGTCGACTTCGCGGTGCCGATTATCGTAGCGCACTTTTTGTGAAGCCTGAGAAGCACAGAGCCTAGCGTAAGCGATGCGGCGAGCCACGCGGGCTCGAGAAGCGACATCCTGAGCATACATGGTTGGTACGGCGGGATCAGATGGAAGAAGCGTCTCGAATGGCAAGGTAGGGTTGCGGCCGTACAGAAGAAAGAACGGCGAGTAGCCGGCGGTGTCATGACGGGACGAATTGTATGCAAAAGTAACGTAGGGTAGAGTTGCGTCCCAATCACGGTGGTCAGTAGAGACGTACATTGACAACATATCCGTGAGAGTTCGGTTGAGGCGCTCGGTAAAGGCTGTCTCACATGCCGCGATTGCAGCGAATAAAATCGCTCGGTTCGCTCTATTCGCTCTGTTCGCAACCGCCGCTAATGGCGGTTTCATTTCACATGGACTGCGAATGCTCTGCGACTTTCGCTCTGCGACTGGCGCGGCGCGCAAAGCTGCTTACTGCCGTTGTTTGTGGCAGACACTGCATAATTTTCGAATGTAATGTAACAATCTGTGCGTTATGATATTCTTAACTTTTCATCACCGGTAGCGAAGAGCACGCGTGTTTTGTCATTTAAAAACACTTTCCAATCTAAATTCACTTGAGAATACGCAACAACGGCCATAACCAAAACCAACCAAAACAAACTCCTTGGCGCAATTTCGACGGCTCGGCCGGGTTGGCGCAATTTCGACGGGTCTCGACTGAAAAATCGCTCCGCCGCTGCGAACAGAGCGAAAAATTTCCAACATGTTGGTCGCTCGCCGCTGACCGCTGCGGCGAGAGCGATCGGCCGTTTTTTTCGCTGCGAGCGAATTCGCAGCCTGAAAATCGCTCTCTTTTGTGTCATGTGAACCGGCCTTAAGACCGTTTGTCTGCGGATGGTAGGCTGTAGTAAGTTGATGTTCGGTAGAGCAGCTACGAAGGATTTCGTCGATGACCTTGGCGAGGAAGCAGCGGCCACGATCCGTAAGAAGCTGTCGCGGAGCCCCGTGCCGAAGAATCACGTCACTGAGCAGAAAGTCCGCCACGTCAGTAGCGCAGCTAGTTGGCATGGCACGCGTTATGGCATACCTGGTCGCATAGTCAGTTGCGACAGCAATCCATTTGTTGCCCGATACGGATGTAGGAAAAGGTCCGAGCAAGTCGAGGCCGACGCGGAAGAATGGTTCCGCTGGAATGTTGATAGGTTTCAGCAGGCCAGCCTGAGGAAGAGCAGGACGTTTGCGACGCTGACAGAGCTCGCAAGCAGCGATATATCTGCGCACAGAGCGATACAGGCCAGGCCAAAAGAACCGCCGCCGCACGCGGTCATAGGTGCGTGAAACGCCCAGGTGTCCCGCAGTCGGGGCATCATGTAGATGTTGAAGAATGGTTGCACGCAGGTGTCGGGGAATAACTAGCAAGAATTCCGGACCATCAGGCTTCATGCTGCGGCGATACAGAACGTCACTGTGTAAGACATATCGGCGGAGAGAAGGGTCGGAACGTCCCGAGGAGACTTGCTGAATGACCATCTTGAGGGTCTCATCCCGATGCTGTTCTGTGCCCATGTCGCGCAAATCAGATATGGCGAGTACGCAAGAATCATTTTCATGGTCAGCGAGGCTAGCAGGTTCCACCGGATGACGCGAGAGACAATCTGCGTCTTGATGCAGCCTGCCCGATTTGTAGATTACGTCGAAGGAATACTCTTGGAGCCGTAGAGCCCAGCGACCAAGGCGACCATTTGGGTCCTTGAGCGATGACAACCAACAGAGAGCATGGTGGTCGGTAATAACTGAGAATTCGCGGCCATACAAGTAGGGGCGAAATTTTTCGACAGCCCAGACCAACGCAAGACACTCGCGCTCCGTGATCGAATAGTTTCGCTCAGATGTGGAGAGAAGGCGGCTGGCGTACGCAATAACACGTGTTTGGCCCCCCTGGTGTTGGGCGAGGACGGCGCCAATTCCATGCCCACTGGCGTCTGTGCGAACTTCAGTAGTCGCTGATGGGTCGAAGTGTGCCAGTATAGGTGAAGTGAGCAATTTGATCAGCGCCGAGAACGCAGCCGTTTGGTCCTGGCACCACGAGAAGGGCACGTCCTTTTTGAGGAGGTCGGTGAGCGGCCGGGCAATGGTGGCGAAATTGCGTATAAAACGTCGGAAGTAGGAGCATAAGCCAACAAAACTCCGAACATCTTTAGTAGAAGAGGGCACAGGGAAGTTTTTGACAGCGCTAATCTTGGCAGGGTCAGGTTGTACACCAGTGGCACTTACAAGATGACCAAGCACAGTGATTTGTTGCCGGCCGAAATTGCACTTTTTGGAGTTTAGCTGAAGCCCCGCTCGACGAAAAACAGCTAGAATGGTCGACAGGCGAGTTAGACGATTTTCAAAAGGTGGGGGAAAGACAATGACATCATCTAGGTAGCAAAGACAAATGGACCATTTATAGCCACGAAGGAAAGAGTCCATCATACGTTCGAACGTCGCCGGGGCGTTGCACAGCCCAAAAGGCATAACCTTGAACTGATAGAGGCCGTCCGGAGTGACAAAGGCAGTTTTTTCGCGGTCTAAGTCGTCAACAGAAATCTGCCAGTAACCCGAGCGTAGGTCTATGGATGAGAAGTATCTCGCGCCATGAAGACAGTCGAGGGCGTCGTCGATTCGTGGCAGCGGATATACGTCTTTGCGGGTTATCTTGTTCAAAGCACGATAGTCGACGCAAAATCTCCAGCTGCCATCCTTCTTTTTGACCAAGACGACAGGTGACGCCCATGGACTTGAAGAGGCCTCTATGACGCCTTTGGAGAGCATCTTGTCGACTTCTCGTTGTATGACCTGGCGTTCTGAATGGGACACACGATATGGTCGCCGTCGGACAGGACTAGCATCGCCGGTATGTATTCGATGACTTACGAATGACGTTTGACCTAAAGGGCGGTCATTGAAGTCGAAGATATCCCTATAGGTCATTAGAATGTGGTGGAGTTGCGCAGCTTGACAAGGTTGAAGATCAGGGGCAATCATTCTCACTATTTCGTCGGGCGGTGCGCTTGCTGGACTGGCTGTAATAAAGGACGAGCAATCTTCAGCATCTAATGCCACGATGTCACATGCATCAAGCGCTGATACGTTAGCCAATGAAATGCCTTGCGGTAGAACTTTGGTCGAGGTACTGAAGTTTAGGAGCGGGAGCTGTACGCAGTTGTCGACAACATTCACGAGGGTATGCGGCACAGCAACATCTCGGTTCAATAGCACGTCAACTAAAGGAGACACCGTGTACTCGCCGTCGGGAAGAGGTGGTGATGTCGTCAAGGCCACCCACGTGACGGCTTGCGGAGACAGCCGAACATAATCTACACAGCACAAATGGTGTGATGGCGAAGCTTGGACATCAACAAGCCGAGGCAACTCAAGTTGAAGAACGCCGGTTGCACAGTCAATGAGGGCGGCATGAGTAGACAGGAAATCCAATCCTAGAATGATGTCATTTGGGCACTGCTCAAGAACAGCAAACAAAACAGATGTCTGGTGATCGGCTATGGTGATGCGTGCTGTGCACATTCCTATGACGGCAGGACTTCTTCCGTCAGCGACTCGAATAGTACAAAGGCGACGAAGTCGAGCACTCATCACAGAAATATGTGCCCCAGTATCAACAAGTGCAGAAACAGTCAGGCCGTCAACGTCAACGTCGATCAAATTTCGTCGTGTCGGCAGTACAAGCAGAGGATTTGAGGTGGAATTAGAAGATGCAGCATCACCCCTAAGAGCTGCATCTTTTAGTTTCCCTGTCGAAGGTTGAGCGGCGAGGTCGGACGTCGTCGTAGAGGGGACGGAGACGACTGGCGGCGCGATGGAGGCGAACGGGACTGGTGACCTCGGGGCGACGCTGTGCGGCGTAGCAGTGGCATCGAGGTTGTATGGTTCGGAAGGCGGGGAACGGCGGTAGCTATCGGTGTACGACTCAGAAGGCTGGAAACGGCGGTAGCTGTCGGCGCGGCTAGCAGGGGCATACCGGGTTCTTAAAGGCGACGACCAACGGTTGTTACAATATCGTGCGACGTGACCTATGCGACTGCAGTTGAAGCAGATCGGCCGATCATCTGCAGTGTGCCATTCAGCCGGATTACGCGAGCGTGGATATAACCGTTGTTCCTGGGGCGGCGACCTGTTGCGAGGCGGCGACCTTGAGCGGAAGTCAGTTGTCCGAGACTGAGCAATGGCGCAGACAGAGAAGCCCAAATTGCCGAGTTCCTCCCGCACAATTTACTGGACTAGGGAAACTGTGGGCACCGGCGAATCACTGTGGCCGTTGATGGGAAGAGCAGGTGTAATTGCTTCCATTTCCCGACGGACGATTCGTTTCATTTCGGACGCCGGCGACGACTGCAGACGAGAGGTCAGTCCATCTTCGCACGAGGACGTCGCAGCGGTGTTTGGCAGCCGAGTGAATGACTTCGCAATGCGCCGGCTTTTGGCCTGTTCAAAACGCCGGCATTCCTCAATAATTTCGTCGACGGTCGCACAATTCCGACACAGTAATAGGTTGAACGCGTCGTCCGCTATTCCCTTCAGGACGTGACCAACCTTGTCCGACTCCGACATGTCGCTGTCGACTTTACGACAAAGAGCCAGCACGTCCTGAATGTACGATATGTACGGTTCGGTGGTCGTCTGAGCACGGATGGATAGCTCTTTCTTTGCGGCTGCCTTTCGACCCATAGGCTTCCCAAATAAGTCGCAAAGTTTTCGCTTAAAGGTGTCCCAATTTCCGATCTCCTCCTCGTGGTTCTCGTACCATACCTTTGCCGTGCCTTTTAGGTAGAAGAGCACGTTGGCCAGCATGAGAGTCGGGTCATATCGATTGATAGCAGTGGTACGTTCATAGTCAGCTATCCAATCTTCAACGTCGACTTCATCCGTACCGCAGAACGTCCCAGGATTCTTCGGATGCGTCAGCACCGAAGTTGGTGGTGTTGTGGCCGGTGCAGACGTTGCCGTGGCCTGTGCAGGCGTTGTCGTAGCCGATGCAGGGGTGGTGACGGCATCGGTCTCGTTTTCCATCATGGAAACTCCGAGTCGACGACCACTGCGGAGCTCCATTGTACAGCGCTTCTTCTACCCCGCACCTCCACCAAATGTCACGGGAATCAGGAATACACTGAAGAGACAGAAGCGGGTATATTACAGTATTTACAAGTAGCTGTGCCACCGAATGGCTGCCAGCATCTCGCGCCGCATTCCAGCTTCTTTGTCTCTTCGTCCCTCGGTTGTCTCCAACGGCGTGCTCATGCAGAATGCCTCGTAACAATATCATCTAACTCTTGAAAAGTAGGCACATATTCAGGGATCACAGCCGTACTCGAAAATTTCGACAGCCAAAGCAAGGACAGGCAAATGGACAAAAAAAATTGTTGGTGCATGCGGTGAAGCAAGCTTTACAGGAACAGACCACGGCGCTATGAAGGCTCACAAGAGGCGCAGGTGGTGTTCTACTGCTGGAAATGAGGTCCGCGTAACTTTCCTTAGCACAACTTGGGAATTGATACCCTGTGCCACTAGCTTCGGCCGTTTCTATGCCAAATACTAGTTGATGCAATCTCGAGATGGTGGCTTCATGAGACAGTGGGACAGTGTTTTCCCACTTTTTGAAAACACTCATTAGTCGGTCGGACATATATGTCCCACTTTTTTTTCAGTGAACTACTGGCCTTATTTTGATAAAATTTGTTTTATACTATTTCTTTGTAGCTTATATGAATATACCACAACCGGTTTTTATATGATCATGTGAAAAGTATAGGCAAACCCACAAAGGGTTAACCTCCCTGCCTTTCTTTTATCCTTATTCACCTCTCTCTCTCTTCAGCCAAAATTTCTAAACGCGGGATCGCAATCTCCTAAAAGTGCGGTGTTGACTTCCCCTCATAACGAACTACATGCGCCGCGTGACGATCACAGCTGCAGCAATTGCCAGGTTATTGCCGACTCATAAAAGACGCTTGTTATTCTTGTCGATCATCTATACCCTCAAAAAAATGAAAAAGAAAAGAAAACGCCTTTAAGAGTATACTGCCCATCAAGAGAAGTTTGTGTTACCTGAACTCTTGTGCTGTTTTCGTAACCCCGAGGTGCAGCCACTGCACCCGCTGGCTCGTCCTCCATGTCATCAGATTTCTGCAAAAGCGAGTCAAAACAGTATTGAGCCACAGATTTCATAGATGTGACAATATGGGGCTACGAAACAGCAGAGATTGTATGCACTGAACATGGCAGCTTAAAGAAAAAGAAAAACGCACGGCATGATGCGCACCCTCGGCAACAAGTAACGAGTAATGTTATGCCTTAAGCGAACCTTACGTCGAACAAAAAACGACGAGATACACTTCACAGCACAAAATCTCACTGACAACTTTCACTGCTCAGCAACAGATCATCGTTAGAGAAACATCTTTCAGACAACTGCAGGGGTGTTCAGTAGGATTGACAGCGAAGCCTTGCCGCGGACACGTGGTGGCTTGTTAGCAAGTACTAACGATCTAACTAGATCATTGAGTATGAACTTAGCACCACTATCTTGTTTTGCAGTAATAGTGTGGAAGACAAGCCTAACCAATCGTAAGCCAGTGCGCCTGGGAGATACGCAAGAAGGCTGACATTTTTCTCGAAGGGAATAGCAGCATAGTTTGCATGTTTTCTACTTCTAGTTCATCAGTTTAATTCACTGATGGCTTTCACTCAGACCACTGGCGTAGTGGTTATCCACTCAATATCCATTATCGATTACACTATCTCTAACGTCACGACTGGACGAGTTGGGAGCATGTTGCCCTCTGTGACTTTTGATTATATTAAAGGGGTGGTGCCACCAAATTTCGAGGCTATAACAAGCATGTTGTGGGTTTCCTCTGTATGCAAGGACACTCCACACGAAGGGTCGGATACAGCAAACGTTTAGAATATATTTTAATACACTTCCAAAGTGTACCGAAATGCCCATTCTCCTGATCGAGACCCATCGCTAGCGCGCCATCTCTGACGTACTCTATAGAAGGGGCAACGAAAGTTGTAGTGACGTCACACCAGATCTGCTGCAGTGACGTGAGTGACCTCCAGAGCTCCGCCACCTCCGCAACGTACGTACCGGCTATAGCGAACTAGAATATATTCTAGTTCACTATAGTACAGGCAAAGCATCGGTTGCTACACCACTCACCGAGTTTCGATCGCTTCCTGGCCAAGTTCGCCACACCCTTGTGTGTTCACGTGACCAAGCCTCCTACGCTTCTACGTCACTGCCCAACCTCGGCGCCCAGAAACCGAAACCGAAAGTTGTTCACAACAAAAGGCGATGTTAAATTATTTAGCGAGAATACATAAACCTTGGTACGTGTATCATGCTTTCTGGAGCTATAGGAAACGCTTACAGCAAAGAACGCGCAAGCCACAAATTTGGTGGCACCACCCCTTTAACCAACAACCGGCTGATCAGGTGGGGGCCGCCGCGGTGTCCCAGCGGTTAAGGTGCTCGGCTGCTGACCCAAACAAAACACGCGGGTTCGATCTCGGCCGCTGCGGCCGCATTTCCACGTAGGCGAAATGCTAGAGACCCGTGTACTGTGCGATTCCCGTGCACGTTAAGAACACCAGGTGGCCGAAATTATCCGGAGCCCTTCACTACCGCATCTCTCATAGCTTGATTCGCTTTGGGACGTTAAGCACCATAAATCACCCAACCTAGTCAGTTGGCAGTATTCTGCAAGTCAAAGGTACCTGCATGGCCTTAGTGAGCTATTCGTCTCAGGTACTGTGAACAAGTCTCGGAGATGCGGGTAGAGCACCAACACCGTATCGCGCAAGAACACATAGTTTGTTTTTTTCGGCATGGAAATTGTGGCGTCTCTTTGAAAATCCTTGTTGATGCTGCTCGAAATGCTCATGAGGGAAAATTTTTTTTAGATATCATTATCGAGAAGTGACGCAGCCCAGCACGTAAGCAAGCGAGAACATTATTTGACAATGCAAAAGTGGCACGCACTTGACACACGGGTGGTTTCGATTTGTATCCGCATCCTCACTTGCGCAGAGTAACGTCACAGCCGCTTCGCCACCACTGCGAGTGAAGGTTTCGTCCTATTCACCGTGTTTGTGAAATGTTAATAAAAACTCTGATTAGAACGACCGATAGCGCTAAATGATTGCATGTGATGCCTGTGATGGCTTGAGAACTACACTGATGTTTTCGATTCGCATTTGCGATTCCCCTCTCTCTAAACCAGCCAGACGGAAGACTCCTCGTTGAACGAGACCTTGGACAACGGAATCGCATATCAGAGTCGCGTGAAGCCACAAAATTGTTGCTTTGATTCCGGGGCATAATCGCACTTAGCAACAACCTGTAATACAGCGCTAAAGAACATCGTTACGTTGGCGACTCTAGTTAACAGCAACAATTGCTTTCCTTTCTCATATTTTCTCCCTCGTTCATTTTCCCCCAAAGCCGAATTGCTAGCTGGCTCCGTCTTGGCTAAAGGGACCCTAAACGCAGTTATATGACCTATATTGGTGAACTGCCCTCCCTTCTACAATGCCTAAGTAAGCACGCAAAATGTAAGAAGCAGGATAAGCCATTAATAGCGTAAAAGCAAAAGACGGTCATCGGCCCTACTTCGAATTTCCCGCTCCAGCTCACCGTGACGTCAGTGATTTTGGCAGCGTCTGCTCGAGCCTAGTTAACTTGTCAGTTAAAATCGACTGTCGCATTTTAAAAGAGCCAAACAATGGACTTTACAAAGCATTTACTGCGACACAGTCACAAATAAAAAAAAAAAAGAAAATCCGCGATTTTACATCATACTAGTGATAAAAGTCGCAAAATTCGTAAAACGGCACGCTGAACTTCATTTCCCGTTATAATAATGAACCTATTGCAGAGAAATTAACGAAAATGATGTTTTGGGTTAACACTGAGCCTAACCGGACTTAGTCTGTTTCACTGATGTCCTTTTAGCGTCCCTACAGTTAATTTACTTCCCTCTATCTCTATCTCTGAGCGTCAAGCGAATGCGCGTGCTTCAGATTAAGAGCGCATACGTCTGCGAACTTTGTCAGAATCTCCTGTATATCAGTGAGTCAGGTTATCGGAACCACTGAGCCGAGGTTGGCGTAGGCCTCAGTCGGAGAAACGCCCAGCGAATACAAATTGTATGCGTGAATAGTTCAAATAAGTCCTTGGAATAACAGAGAGCTGAGCTAGTTGGTAAGTATTCATTCTAAAAGTACAGGGCGTGCAAACACGGATACAAGAAAGAGGTCAGGACACTACAAACGCGTTTGTAGCGTCCTGACCTCTTTCTTGTGTCCGTCTTTGCACGCCCCGTCTTTTCACATAAGTCCATCACACGAGATTCTACGTGTTCTTGAGTTCATGAGAACACACGAGTGGCTGAGTCTTCAAGGCCCTGGGTTAATCATTAGCACACGAGCAAGATCAGCCTGATCCAGAGGCTAGATGGAAGATATGTGAATAAAAGGTTTCCGTCTATTAAATAAAATTTTGCGAACGTATGGCGCCTCGCTATCCAATCAATCGCCCAGACATTCAGGTTTATATAGATCGCTTATCGAAACGAGCAAAGGAAACAGCTCCACATCCAAATAATCGACCACACAGATCTGTTGCACCTGCACTGAGCGAAGTCATCTTACCGATTGTGACGCTATTAATTACAGACCTTACTTAGCGAACAATTATTTTTACCATGAGTCGTTTATTGCGAGGCACCAGTACTGGGCCTGCAAACTTAAGGGACTCAGAATGCGAGTCAGTCCTTAAGAGCAAGTGCTCACTATTTCGGGAGCCGGCCTGAACGATGTTCGTGTTAAGTGAGCCAGACTGTTCTTTCGGCAAGTATCCCGAGGCTTAACTAGATCATGCTGTGTGTGCTAGTTTTCTTCCCCAGATTTATACGTTAGAGCGTCTTCTGCTCTGCTCAGCCTCGAGCACCATCTCTAGCAGTTCCGTGCGCCAGGTCAGATCCCGCAGCTTTCACACCAGTACCAGATTATTGGGTAATGACAATGCCCCTTTGTAAATACGAATGAAACACTTCTCAGGAATGGGAAGCTAAAATTACCAGCACATGAAAGCAGTCGCACGTCTCTTTTGCATTTCACTTTGCCATCTGCTACTTTTGATCATTTCCACGAAATGGAGTGAAGGTACTCACACCACCACGGAACAGCTGTCGGGCCATGTTTCTCACTCCTGAAAGGAGACCACGATGAATAGATGGATGGATGCTATGAGCGTCCCCTTTATAACGGGGCGGTGACATGTCTGCCACCAGGCTCGAAGAAACAAAAAAAGAAAAAAACCTTCCTTGTTTTATGTTGGCCTAATACCTTATCCACATTGATTAAATCTATGTTATTATACCAAAAAATATCAATTCACGGTCCCTCTCTCTGACTCTTAAGGCAGAATGACCTTATTTTTCCCCATTATTTATTTTTGTACTTTATCTCTACCTTTCTGCCACCAATACTCCAACCGTCTCTTACTTATTTCTATCGCGGACGTGTTCAGCTTTCCATTGTTCCTAAAACCCAAGGCTTCCTGTAGACTCGTGCCCACACGTATACCTGGGTGAATATCGCCACATTCAATCAGTACATGTTCCATCGTTTCCTTAGTTCCCCCGCAGCATGTACATTGTTCTTCTTCGTTACTGAATCTCGCTTTATAACTACGCGTTCTAAGGCAGCCCGACCTTGCTTCAAACAGTAAAGCGCTTCCCCTTGAATTATCATAAAACCTTTCCCTCCTTATTTCGTTTTTTCCCTTTGGGTAGTTACTCAGAGCCGGCTTCTTTTCCATCGCTGTCATCCAATAAGTCCTCTCCGCCTCTCTGACCTTCCGCTTAATGCTCCTTGTTGCCATATCGCCCGCACTGCTAGCCGTATATTTACTGGTGAAGTTCTTTTTCTCCACTGCGTGTCAACGCTTTTTCTATACAAATACCTGAAAACCTTCTCTGCCCATCTACTGTTCTTCATTTTCCTCAGCCTCTCTTCGAATCTCATTTTGCTCTGAGCTTCCCTCACTTCAAAGCCTGTCCATCCCATATCTCCCTTTACAGCCTCATTTGTCGTCTTCCCGTGAGCGCCCAACGCGAGGCGGCCCACCGTCCTTTGATTTACATCCATTCCTGATTGTACCTCTGACTTCATGCACACCACTGAGTTCCCAAATGTAAGCCCCGGGACCATCACACCCTTCCACAGCCCTCGAAGCACCTCGTACCTATTGTATCCCCATAAAGATCTGTGCTTCATAATTGCAGCATTCCTCTTTCCCTTTGCTACCGATACTTTCTCTTGTATGGATGGATGGATGGATGGATGGATGGATGGATGCTATGAGCGTCCCCTTTATAACGGGGCAGTGACAAGTGTGCCACCAGGCTCGAAAAAAAAAAAAAAACCTTTACTCTCTTTTTTTTTAGCGTTGGCCTAGTGTCTTTACTTCAATTAAAATTATTTTACTCCAGAAGAAAAAAAAACCTTAAGTTTTCAGCTCCGTTCTGTGCCCTTTACGGCAGAATGTCCTTTTTTTTTTCCCCAATATTTATTTTTGTCCTTTCTCTCTAGTTTTCTGCCACCAATACTCTAACCGTCTCTTACTTATTTCAGTCGCGCGTTCCCAAATGTAAGCCCCGGGACCTTCACTGCTCCCAGCGCCAGCTCTTGGCTTCTGTATTTGCTTCTGGCTACTCGGAAATAGCTGGAATGCGCTGCTCGGCACCTTGGAAAAAGAAATAAAACATGTTATAGCTGGCTGGGAAATGAAAGAGCAAAGTTTCAGACTCCTCCTATTGTAGATACTTTCTGCCGATAAAAACTTCGCCCAAAAGGCGATACAGGGTGTTTCACGTAACTATAAAAAAAAAAATTTTTAAACGGTTATCCGCGACTGAACGAAATCAACGACATATGGTTTGCCGTTATGCGGCGCTCGTTAGGGAATTTGTTATAATCAGCTTAATTAGTTCACTAACCAAGAACAATTACGCAAATTTTCAATGCGAACTTTAGGGTCAAGTACATTTCAATAATTGTTGTGGTATACTTGCCAAAACCACGCTATGAGGTACGCCGCAGTGGAGGGCTCAGGAAGTTTCCACCACCTGGGGTTCTTTAACGTGCACCTAAATATAAGCACATGGGCCTCTAGCATTTCGCCTCCATCGAAATGCAGTGACCGCGGCCGGGATTCGATCCCGGGCCAATTGCGTTAAGTTGTAGAGGGCATTCCAAAAAGACCGATCCAATTTTTTGTGGCAACGCACATGCTGCGTGGCGATTTTTTCCGGCGTTTAAAGAAAGCCCGCCAAGTGTGAAATAAAACTAAGTGACTGCGCTCGTGCACTACCGTACTATAGCGCTCTCAAACGTGCTTCGAGCGAAACAACCGGCGCGCGGACCGTCAGACTGTCTCTTATCAGGGACGACGTCACTTCCTTGCCGTGTGCGGCCATCAGAAATGCTGACGCACTGGGAAGCCGATGCCCAGAGACGCGGCCGCTCATTTCGCCACGGTCAGCGCCGTGCACGTTTGAGAGCGCTACACCTTTGGGAGCGAAGCACGTTTGAAAGCGCTGCAGTGCGACAGCGCACGAGCGCAGTCGCGTGGTTTTGTTTCATATTTTGCGGGCTTCCTTTTAAACGCCGGAAAATATATCCACGCAGCGTGCACGTTGACACAAAAAATTGGATCAGTTGTTTTGGAATGCCCTCTGCAATGCCCTAAAGTGAATATTAAAATTTTTTACATAATTGATCTTAGCTAATTAATTTAGTACAATATCAAAACACTAACGAGCGCCACATGAACGCAAACCATATGTCGTTGGCTTCATTCAGTTGCACTTAACCACTTTTTTTAATATTTGGTTCTAGTTACGCGAAACATCTTGAATATAGGAATGTATTAGACAGTGACAGCTACCTTGCGCATTGTAATAGCAACAGCAACGTATTAAACAAGTACAAAAAAGAGTGCTTACTATTATCAGACGCGTACAGTAAAGATTCGTTTACCAATTAAATAAACTAAAATGGTGTCACGTGTGCACATGTATACAATAACAGCTGATCTCGTTCGACGACCGCGAAAACTCGTTGTCCGAATACTGGTGTGATGAACCGCGCAGTCAGATGTGAGCAAACACCTCAAACACAGGGCGCTCGCTACGACAGCGCACACGATGCGGCCAGCCACTTCGGCTCGCTGTAGTCCCGGTAGGTAAACTTTGACGCTCATCGTTAACTTTTATCGATAGCGCTTCCAATTTTGTGCACCAACGATGTTGGCAAGACTTATGAGATTTCACAAGGTATCTGCAAAGCCGGATCGTTTTATTGCGAGAGAAATCAGACGCTTCTCGCGCATTCCTACCTTCAGCACCGCCATCGTCGTCGTGTTACGCAGTCTGCAGCGCATGCGCAGTTCGCGCGTTCCATAAACACGAAGAGCATTTGTTGGTTTGTTAGTTTTTGGCGTTTAACGTTTCAAATCGACTTAGGCTATGAGAGACGTCGTAGTGGAGGGCTCCAGAAAAGTTAATAAAATAATACCTGGGGATTTACGTGCCAAAACCACGATGTAATATGAGGCACGACGTAATGGAGAGCTCTGGAAACTTCCGACCACCTGGTGTTCTTTAACGCGCACTGACATCGCACAGTACACGTGGGCCTCTAGCATTTCGCCTACATCCAAATGCGACCGCCGCGTGCGGGATCGAACCCGCATATTTCGGGTCAGCAGCCGAGCGCCATAACCACTGAGACACTGCGACGGCAAGACGCCTGAAATCTCTAGCGTGCTTCTGTCAAGAAACAGTTGTCATGATAGCTGCATTTTGTTAACATGTCGCTCCCGCATACGCTGTCCGAACAGTTCAAGCTTAAACATTCCATCGTTGTCAACACCAACTGCATTTTTTTACACCCCTCATGTTTTGAAGCGATATTGTCCTTATATGATTGATAGACTTCACAGAGACGTCACTTCGTCACCAAGGGCCGCATATTTTTACGATCCATTTCTGTTTACCTTTTTTTTTTCCACTCCTCGTCATTGACTCGGAGGACACCGCTATCACTGTGCATGGTCACTCGGCGCGGTGGATAAAAATGTGAAATATTGATCGTTGCGCGAAATAATCAGCCTTTTTAGGCAACAAAAGCAAAATGCGATAATTTCTATAATTGATTGCACGTTCGAGAACCCCAGGTGGTCGAAATAATCCGAAGCAACCCCCTACGGCGTGCCTTAATCATTTCGTGGTTTTAAACCCGTCACGTTGGTCTAGTGGTTATGGTGCTCGACTGCTGATCCGAAGGTCGTGGGATCGAATGGAGGCGAAAATGCTCGAGGCCCGTGTACCTAGATTTAGGTGCACGTTAAAGAACCCCAGGTGGCCGAAATTACCGGAACTGCGTCCCTCATAATCATATCGTGGTTTTGGGACGTAAAACCCCAACAATTATATACCGTAGTTTTCGCGCATAACACAACCTAGCGTCATTGCTGCCTTTAAATGCGTACGGCTTTTCTCAAGTTATCTCCCCGCCATTTGGACAGACCAGGCATCGAACATCTACAGGCCCGGATGCGCCATAGAAGCACAAGTGACGACACACACACACAGTCAGCGCATATCTACGCCGGATAAACAAACAATGTTAAAAATGTTCCGACAGCTTCATCTGAATTACGTGCCTCTTAACACCGAAGCCCGGTGCTCTGGCTAACCACTACACCTTAGGCGTACGCCTCATCCGGTGAATGGTCCAAGCAAGCGATTTTTCCACAACGCTGATGATGGTTTCTTGAAGCACTTCCTTCGTGCAAGCTAGCGCATTGAGAGACCTGACGTGTTTTGACGACGCTGGCACAGTGTCGTCAAGTCGCTGTTCTATCGATCAAGTGTAGGTGCAGTTAAGTACCTGACCACTTCATCAACGGCGATGATGTACGCATTGGCTGCGACGAACATCGATAAACAGTTCCTGCTGCAGGTGGCGGTGCTTACCGGTGGTTCTGTTGGAAGTTCAATTCCTAGGTGCTGAGCGCAGGTTTGCGATTCGTGACAGGCCTTGCATGCCACGCAAGTCCAGTGCTTGCACATCTCGCACTGAGCCGTAGTTGCTGTCTTGACCACGTATGAGTAGCCCTTACAACCGTTATGACGGCAGTCTACGATCACACGCTCCGCATCATCGTCGGCTTCGAGCACTTCGGGCTCTTCCGCCTCGGACTCCCCATTGTCTTCCTGAAAGACAATGAAAACACGCTGAGCGCGCAGTACTCGGAGAGTAACGAAACAGCATCAAAAACAACAATCAAGGTGACAAGGAAGAACGCTTCTTCTTAGAGGCCTCATCGCTAAAAGTGGCAGGGTTTGATGTTGTAAGAAAACAAAGGAGCAATTCCCCTCTGTGAAGGTGGATGGCCAGTGAAGCTGTTTAGAGCATGGCACAGAGGTGGTGACAGAATTCTCAACAAAGGTACGAACTCATTTACTGCCTTGACTGGCAAAAGACGGCATCGGCATGGCGTGTTCCTTCCTTTTAGCGCTTGTCAGCTTTTTGAGCGGCCCCTTCAAAGGACGGAACGCGCAACCACCTAAATGCATGTTTGGCATCAAATTTTCGCAAAGCCGGAATATTCCTGATGTGTGCGATTCTCCATGTCAGCCTTACATCCTGTCCTGCAAAAGGCTTTTATACCACTGCCTCGAAAGTTTGTCTTGCACTGCGGGTACAACGCGTTCATATGGTTCAGATATATTCACTTTCTGCAAGTGAGCAGCATATAGTTGTCAAGACACTCGATCGCCTTCGGTGCGTGGGGGCCCGCGTTCAGCTCCATCACCACCAGAAACAACTTTATTTTGTTGCATGCTCTTGTTTCTGGGAGTTTTGTTTCGGTGGACACGAAGAAATCCCCGAACGAGTCGTACAGTTTCGCTGTAGCGTCCCTGGAAGGCATGCATCCAGTTCGACTACTCCAGGCTTACTTTAATTCTGGGGTTTTACGTACAAAAACCACGATATGATTATGAGGTACGCCGAAGTGGAGGGCTCCGGAAATTTCGACCACCTGGTGTTCTTTAAAAGGACACTAAAGGCAAATATTAAGTCCACGTTGATTGTTTAAATAGCGGTCCACAAACCTCGTAGTGATACTTTTATGCCAAGGAAGTGCTTATTTTGAAATAAAATCACGTTTTAGTGGTCCGCATCGCGTTAGTGCACTTCAAATCACCCGCCTGAAATCAGTCATACGTCACTGCTGCCGTGCCCAACGTTGCCCGCCTTTACTGCGCGGCGGCGTGCACTGGCGGCGTGCACCATTCGGGTATCCGGCAACATCACATGCATGCGGCATTTTGTCGAACTTTCTGTCAGAGCGACTTTCACGAGCGCGCAAAACACACGCGGCAGTACGCGATACCGAAACTACCACTGAGACGCGACCGCGTGAGCGAAGCAGGGCGCCGGGCGAAGCGCAGTTCGGCGAAAACAAACGTTGGCGAAAACGGAACCTTTGAACCACGCGCGCTGTTCCTCATGGCAACGCCAAAGAGGTTCTTTTTTCCATGAATCAAACAGAAACGAACAAACAGCATTTTATTACGTCTCTTGATGCACGGAAGGTTCTTTTTTTATTGGTGCTAGTTTGATTACGAGTGATTAATTGTAGGCAGACTCTCATACGTCATCGGGATCATTTTGAAAATGTGCCGCTCGTGGCGCTCATCGTGTGATACATTTAGCTTATTCTAAAAAGACAGGGCGTGCAAACACGGACACAAGAAAGAAGTCAAGACACCACAAACGCCGACTAACAACTGAAGAGACGCACAACGGCTGAAAAGAAAGAAGGCACGAAAACTTATCTGCGCATGGCCATGCAACAGGCGAACCTATCAATCCGGCACGCGTGGTGGTCTACGTGGAAGATAACTGTTAAGGCATTTGATTTCATCTTTATGCAAGTTAATCGACGGTTGGCTCACGCATGCACTACCACTATTCTCGATATGCCATGCTTCAATCATCAGGCGCGTTTCTTCATTTCTATGCCGGTACAACACTGCGCATTCATCAAATTTTGGCGTGCACTTACAATCTCGACAATGTAAAGACCAGAGATGCATCAACCAGAGATTGTTGGAACATAAGAGATCGCTTACAGGAGGCTCACCTTCTAATCTGTCTTTACATTGTCGAGATTGTAAGTGCACGCCAAAATTTGATGAATGCGCAGTGTTGTACCGGCATAGAAATGAAGAAACGCGCCTGATGATTGAAGCATGGCATATCGAGAATAGTGGTAGTGCATGCGTGAGCCAACCGTCGATTAACTTGCACAAAGATGAAATCAAATGCCTTAACAGTTATCTTCCACGTAGACCACCACGCGTGCTGGATTGATAGGTTCGCCTGTTGCATGGCCATGCGCAGATAAGTTTTCGTGCCTTCTTTCTTTTCAGCCGTTGTGCGTCTCTTCAGTTGTTAGTCGGCGTTTGTGGTGTCCTGACTTCTTGTGTCCGTGTTTGCACGCCCTGTCTTTTTAGAATGAATACTTACCAACTAGCTCCGCTCTCTGTAGGTAAGTAGGGCACTGCTGTTGATAATATTGCCGTTTTAGACGTTGTCATATATTGAGCTTTCACTCTGACAAATTATTTGCCTTTAGTGTCCCTTTAACATGCACTGCCATCGCAGAGTATACACGGGCCTCTAGCATTTCGCCTTCACGGGAGCGTTACAGTTTCACTGCATTAGCGTAAATTTAATTGTATCATTGCTACCAACCCTCAGTTTTTTTTTTCGTCCTTTCTGGCTTGCGCTTTATTATTGCGATAGCAATTATATGGACACTCTTGACTCATTCTTGCCGTCGCCGTCTGTCGACGCCGTCATGCCCCGGATATTCTGAAAATTCTGAAGTACCCGACCGCGGATTCGAACCAGCAACCCCTCGCTCCCCAGCGCGCTGCGTTAGACAACTCAGCCACCCGCCATGTATGCGCTGGCGAAATAACGGCGAGCTATTTATATACACCATGTACCGCTGGTGGTAAGCAAATCTCGAAGGAGCGTGAGCGTGTTTTCTATCACGCCACGCTCCTAATTTTCTTTCAATTTGAAAACTGCCCTTGAGTCGCGCACGACAAAGTGGCCCTTTTCTGTACCCACTCATTACGTCCAAGGGAAAAAAAAAAAGAAAGAACACCGGGGACACCTTGCATCAAGCGCTCCCGTGTGGTTGGAGACGCAGGGGGTAACTCTACGCGCCACAGTTTAAAAGAAAAAGAAATATCTAAGAGCGTCTAAATTCTAAATTTTCCCACTTATATTAACCGCCGGTCTCATGGCCAATCCCCCGTAGTGGGTAAGAACCAAGAATTAAGGGTCTAGCAAGCAAGCAAGCAAGCAAGCAAGCATCGATTCTCCATATTCGACACTTGCAGCGTGTTGCTCAAGCAATGCACCGAGGGCAAACCTAACCCACATTCTCCTGGCCTGTCCGTCTTCTCCTCCTCACGGCGCGTCGGTGCCACTCAAAACATGGCAGGACTGGGAGACCTCGCTGCGCTCCACGGACCCGGCAAGGCAGAAGATCGCCGCCCGCCGGGCTGCCAACGTCATGGACTTATTAGACATAGACGTTTGAGTGTGGTGGGGTCGCGCGGAGACCCAGGGGGCCTGGGAGGTCCTGAATTCCCTTGCAATAAAGTTTTTTCGACTCGACTCAAGCACACAGGCGTAACAACTGACAGTTGTTAGTTCACGCTTGCCCTGTGCATGCCTGTGCGTTCATTTAGGGCGTCCTTCTTTGTGCTTCAGCGGCACGCTGCAAGTGTCAAGCTGCTTCTGGTTCTTCGTGTGACATTTCAATTTCTTGCTATCGCATTCATTGGTTCGCCCTTGCGGCGAAACTATGACTTTTTGCTTACAGTACAAATAAGGCTGCAGCTTACGTATTCCGTCAGTGTAATCTAGCAATTAGTATTTCTTCTTAGCTTCCCTTTGAAAAGGTTAATAAATTATAATTAACCCTTTCAGCCCTGAATTTTTTATTTTGGTCGGGGACTTTTTTTGTGCCTATTTTCCTAATAGTTATGACCTCAGAAGATCAAAAACGAAAAATTGAGCCAGTGGTGCAAGTATTAATTGATCTACAGACATGACATCAAATTAGGTCATAAGGGCTCAGCGGTTGTGAAATAAGTAAAATGGCATCTTTTTTCCTGCTATTCACTAGAGTACACAAAATGTGAGCCACGTCTCATTTTTCAGTGTGATATTCACTGAAACAGCTTCGGTACGTCGATCCGAAAATGGCGCTTACCCACCTCAGCTGACCCGCCACGGCGTCACCCATGACATCGGTCAAGCTTCTTCTTCTTTGCGGCGCCCAGCTCCGCAAGCATGTCACAATTTTGGTGTCAATAGCAGTGGGGATCATTGAAGAAGTATTCCCCCAAGAATGGGCAGTTTTGGTTTAATTTCCGAGGTGCTAGGGTAAATGTTGTGTGATGGTGTCAATTGACACCGCCAGGGCCGAAAGGGTTAAGGCTGCATACATGTGATACTTCTAAACACCATTCCTAACATACCAGCTCTTCTACTGAACTGCAGTTGTGTAACACCGCGTATTAAGACGACGAATGAGCACTAAAGTACTGTTACTGACCTCAGGCAATCCAGTAGGCTTGTATACGGGCACTACCACGTTGTCCTTGTTCTTCTGATACTCTGCGCATGTCATAGATTCGTGGAAAGCCGAGCATTTCACGCAGGTGAAGTGGCTACAAACGATGCAACGGAACATGGTGTCATCCTTTCCCACGAAGCCAACGCCTTCACAGTCAGTGACCTTGCAGTAAACTAACACTTCAGAACTGTCTTCATTAGCCTGCAAAGAAAGAACAACAACATCAATAACAACATACGGCTTCCAGATTATGCGCACAGCGTCAGGTATCTCCTTCCTGTTTGCTTTCAGCGCTCATTAATACAGAATATTGACAAGGCAGACTTTCATGCCATGATGCAATAAAAAATTTGTTATAACTTGTACAGCACAGTGCGCAGCATCGCAATTTGGCCTCACATTTTGTGCCTGTAAATTATTGCACGTTATAGTATAAACGAGACAAAAACGAAAACCTCAAAGTCAGTACTGTTTTTAAAGCGTATTCGTTTGGAATTATTCGTTTGATAAAAGCGTATAATTTGGGTTGCGATAAGTGACGTGGTGATGGTACTCCTGATTGGTTTAGACAGCCTTTCGTTCCTAAACGTTTACCAAAATCTCAGTAGGCGGGTTCGTTTGCAATGGTCATATATTGCTGCAAGAAAATTTGTTTTTATGCTATTCAATAATACAACCATGCTGCGTATACTAGTGTTCTTTTGGCGATACATGGGTGAGGATTCGGACGACTATTTGATTTTCGAACTACGCGAGCCTCGTTGCAGAGCGTTTTTCTTGATAACAGAAATGGTCGCTAGTGACAAATCTATTAACTGTATGGAGTATGGACTGGTTCGCTTGAGCCAGTCTTCTAATCTACTCCGAGTATTTCACGACTGCGTTCGCCCTTTCTCGCAAATCCCGTGGGTTCAGAAACACATCCATCTGACCTTTGAACGTCGGACCAAGAAAATGTATTTTGTTCATTGCGCAAGAATGAAGGCTAAACACTAATTAAGTGTAGTTCTTAAATCTTTTCATAATTTTATTGTTTTATAGGAAATCGGTATGCTCTTCCGCCATCGCATTCAAGTACGATAATTTTGAAGGCTCTAAACGTTATATAAACAGTCAGGAGAGCAGATTACGTTTATAAGATGACGAAAGAAAAAGGTGGCATGCACGTTAATGAATGTGATAGGTAGTTACAAGGAAATTTTATTGTTGTGCTCGACAGGAAACTTACAAGTTATAGAAGTTGTGCTTCCCCAGAAATCGAACCCGGAACCATCGCCTATCCAGCGCCAGTCTCGCGTCTTCATCTGAGCTGAGGGGACAAATCCCTTCTACCAATTAATCGATTCGTAGCCCAGGTAATTAAGTAAGTGTCCTGATTACAATTGCCTTCATGAAGCTGTATTATAAGTAAACATACAAAACACATAAGACTTATTTACATTGAGGTTATTACTCATGATTATAATCGGTGTCTCAACTCATACAGGCATATACAGACGACAGCAGGGATACACTTTCCCTGCAAGGCTGTCACGAACATCACAAAACATAACCTCCCCCCCTCTCCCGCCCCCTTGAATATGCGCTTGCATATGATTTAACTTATACTCGCCGACAACTTTGTGGCTGTAGAGCGTAATGGTATGAATCTCATACGAGTTCGTTAAAGCTTTACCGTATACGTTCACCCTATTTCTAGCTCTAAGCTTCAAGGCCGAAGAAGGTGCAGAGACGACAGCGGGTGCTTTCATGGTCAACTACATCAACGTTTACTCCTATTTATTTCATAGCAGGGTGATTCCACGTAAGATCGAACAATCGACGGCTGGTCGACCTCTCAAATTTATTTCAAAATTTTATATATTATTTCGTCACTGCCGCTTCAGTGACGTAATAATTTCAAAATTAACGTCTTCAGTGCCGGCGACACCTTTTTCGGTACCTGCTGGCCTTTTAATAAAGAGCAATTCAATCCTGCCTGCATTTTGTACACTTGCTGGGCAAGAAGTCGGAATTGCCAAACCTTGCCTAAGGGCCTCATTGGAGGGTCGTAACTATTAGTGCAACGACATTATGCAACATGTTTTCAATGATTATAAAAGCTGATGTGGAGGAGAATAAGTCGACAAAGTTTAAGAAATATAAAAAATGTTTTTTTTTAATTGTCGTCAGAAGTTTTGATTGTCCGGTGTTTTCTTTAACTTTGCCCGATCATCTCTCTTTGCTGAAAAGTTATATAAATATAAGATTCGGCAGTGTGGTAGATAAGCATGCGAAGAACGTAATGCGCAATTTTTGTCGCTCTGCTACAAGGATTTTTCGAGATAAAGACCTTCAAAGTAAAGAAAATAACGTTTCCTGGGCCAATTTTGAGGTTTTTTATAAACACATCTACACTACACATAAAAACTAAAAATACCTGAGAAGAAGCAAAAACATGCATATATTGAGTTAAAGAAATTTCAGCTACCTAACTTTAATATATTTTGTGCAATTCATAACGAAAGTTGGCCAAAACAGCAGAGCGGATGAGCGCTCCACTCCACCTCTTCGTCATTATTATTTCCTGTGCTTCGAAAAATTTTTTTGTCGGCAAAACAAATTGCGGATCTCTTCTTTCCACTCATCAGGCAATAATATATAAAATTTTGACAAATTTGAGAGGTCGACCAGCCATCGATTGTTCGATCTTACGTGGAATCACCCTGCACTCTTATAAAGACCCGGCAAGCTGTGAAATACGGGCGCACAACAGCGAATAAAAAGTTTTCGCTTCGTATACACGACTAAAGAAAAGAAAGTTCGCACAGCTAGAAAAATTGCCGTAAGTACCACTTCGTTAAAACCAAATAGAAGAGAATGTACATCCAATAACAATAAGTATACTCGCCGAAGACTTTGCGGCAATAATGGGCCTGTTTGATATGTAATTCGTAAAGTAATTATTACAACAAAAACTGAAAATTTCGCGTGATATACATATTTCATTGTTCAGAAGGTAGTTTCTCTGTGGTGGACCTTGCGAGCCGTACCATAACAGGTGCCGCTGTTTTCTTCTGCGATGTCCCTGAGGTCGCTGCAGAAGTTGACGGACGTGGGGAGGTGTCTCTTCGGGTCTGCTGCAACAGGGCGCACACAATAAAAATGGAATGCTAACTAGAGGGTACAGATATGCCGCTCTACTTCGTCACCGCCTTCAATAGATACTGGAATTTAGTACTGAGAGAACAAGACTGAACAACGCATCCATGTTATATCGAGGGTGGACCTCTTAGAGCAAAAGAAGGCAATCTTCCACGCCGCTGCAGTCAGCTATAGCTACGTAATTTAGCGAATTATTTGTTGCGACATCCGAACAATGGTAGTAACTACAGAGTCGAAAGTATTCGGGCGATATGACTAGAGCTGCTGCAGCAGTCATCGTCGGCCTCCATTTCGATGACAAAGATGAGCGTGGAATATTACGTCTATTTTATGGACGCTTCCACTAAGCTACTTTCATTTTTTGCCTTTACTTTGTGACATTGAACAGCGCTTCCAGATTCCTTTTCGACTGTTTCACCGGGATAGCCGCGCGAATGTATCGGGACCACCATATTTGGCGAGTGCTCCTTGGCTTGTTGCTGGTAGAGTACAGGAGATCGCCTTTAGCCGCAATATTTCGTTCAGAACTGAATAGTTTGATAAAAAATGGAGCAGTTCACGTTGTATGCTTTGATAAACACAGCGTGAGAAATGATCTGGACAAGAGGATGACAAGAAAAGCGCTTGTTTCGTTCATTTCTAACTCTTGTTCTTTTCATCTGAGCGAACCAAATCACCATTTTGTACTCCACTTTTAGATGGTGATTAATGATTAATACTACTGAAATAGATCTATTCACGTTTGCGTTCTAACGACACAGTAACAGGTGGGAATTAAGGGGTCAGTGCATTCGTACGTCCCCCCAGATCTGCGAATGTGCATGCATGATATAATTTTTTGTTTAAAACTGAGTAGCATTATGACGTCATGGATTTGTGTGTGCGCGCTAGTATGTCCATGACAGCTAAATCATAAAGCGACGTCGATTTGCAATATGTCTTGAGCTACCACCCAATAACTGCGCAACACAGTAGCAGCAGAGGATAAAATTGCCATCCATATATATATCTTAGGCAAGATGCTGCAAGTTTATTGTAGATTTAGTTTCACCAGACTTCTTACGTCTGTAGAACATGAAACCCATAAGCTGCCGAAAGCATTAAGAGTTTTTTTGTTCTTTTTCTCAGTACTGTCGAGTTCACAATGCATAGACTCACCGCGAGAAATGTTCACAAAAACGCCAGGTATAAAAATCATTTCATGTGTGTAGCACAATCCTCTAGTTAACCACTTAACTTTTATGGATGATGTAAAGCACTGCGAAAATGTATGTAAGAACTGAACCTGATGGCATACTGACACCAAGAGTTAAAACTCAGCCATATCTACCTCTTTTTACTAAAACGCTTTACACATTGTTGCAGCAAAGGTCCAACCAGAAATATATAAATATCTACGACACGCGTTTAACTTTATCAAATGCTTCGATCTTTATGCATTGTATGAGCGACCACATTTGCGAACACAGATCCTTCACAGGCTTAATTATATCCGGAGTTACAACGCCACATGCAGTTATCCTATATTTTCATCATTGTTAGCATTTCGGCGTTGTGCATGCTGGAAATTTTGCGTGCAACAGATCAGGCCAGCTAAACAAACCAACCGGTGTCTGGCCCCCTCGGCTGGCCGCTGGCGAGTCGTCAGCGCCAATGCTCCTCTTGTATGCCTTGCACGACATTCCATCATGGATTGCGTCGCATTCTAGACAGTTTGGTAAGCGGCAGGCTGGACAAAACGCCATGCTTTTACCGACCTTAGGTACGGGCTTGCCTCGGCAACCCGGATTCCGACACTCCACCATTATGGTTTCAGTGACCTATATCAAGAAAAATCAACAAATACGTTACGCAGATCTTGTTTCGACGCCTCTTTCACTGCTTGCTAATTTCAATTTTTAATTATGTCTCTCTCTTCCACCTGCTTTCCATTACTTTAGCTAAACAATGTTGGACAAAGTTTTGTTTTTGTGTGGTTGCTATTTTAGCGCACGCTGAAGTTTCACAGGTCGGCGAACATGCTGTGAAACTTCAGCGCACACTAAAATGACAACTACAACAACAACAAAAAAAACACTTTGTCCAACATTGTTTCGCTAAAGTAATGAAAAACAGGTGGAAGAGACAGACATGTTTAACAATTAGTTTGAAGCGCACCGAGGACGCGGACAAATTAAGTGGACAGGACAATCCACTTCCTTTGTCCGCGTCTTCGGTGCGCCTCAAACTAATTTTTAAACATGAGCGTCTACCGGCTAGCCCAACTTGCCATCTTTTTGCGGAACAGGCATGACTCAGCGAGCCCAGCTCATGATTGTCACTTCAGCGACAGCGTTAACCGTCTATAGACCTTTTCACAGACGGCTACCTGCATGGTCGCCGCCATAATCCTCTCTGGGCTGCGCTAAAGAGGCGTGAGCCCCCAAAGATACACTCTCCCATGCGCAGCCCAACGCAGCGGCGTTTTTTCTCTCCTGTGAAAAGGTCTGTATAAGCAAGCGGTCACTATGGCGAAAAACAATTAAGATATTACATGGGGAGCGTATCCACAAGGCTTCGAACAAGCGGCACACGCGGAACAATGCAGCAGGGTGCTTTCACAATACTTTGCTGCATTTACTGGACGAAAAGATATCGCGGAAATGCGTCACGAAACCATTTAGAAAAATGTATCAATTAAGGTACATCGCTTTACCGCATACGGATATAAATAACAGTACAATCTAACTGTCCTTACAAGGAAAAGATGGTCATAGCAAAAGTGTCGCTTTTTAGAAAGCAGTTTAGAAAAAGGAATAAATAACTTGTTCAAGATGTGGAAATAGACCTGAACAACGTCCTTACAAAAAAATAACATAATAAAGTGGAATTCCTAATCAAGAAAAGAGTACAAAAGACGCTTCCTATAATTTCACACAACTATTGCTAAATGTAACACCTAACACTTAGAATTGTGACACGAGAGGAATGCGGAAACGTGACTAAAACTTAAGCAGGATTGCATCCAGCTTTCTGCGAGGCAGGGAAAAAAACGCACAGAACAGTCTCCCACAGACCGTCGCTAAATCTAAAGCAAACAGTGCACTTTTATCGTTTTCAGTTCTTGCTTGTGAAAAGGGCCGATGGCTCGCAGCTATCGCTCTGTCAGAGTCGTGCGCAAAAGCGACCGTTTTTTCTGCGCCGGAGGCATGAAAAGAGTAAAATGCGCGTTAGACAGGGCACTCCACTCTGATATTTCTTTTTTCCATGTTTCGAGCACCGTTTCAACAAGCGTCTAGCGAAGATGCAGCTTCGGCTTCTTAAATACCCAAATATGCATTGTTTGGGCGTATTTCCGTATTATTTTTTAAGCGCGGACAATGCCATGCTGCCTCCAACACTTCATCGCTGTTTAACAGGCAGCATTACGTATACTCCCGTCTTTCGCCTCCGTTCAAAGCATTGGCCAAATACGAGACTACATGAAAAATGGAACTATGGCTACAAGTTAACAAGACAATCGGCCAAGACAGTGCTCTACAATGGACTGAGCACTAAGTTTTAAGGAACAAAGCAAATTCACCGCAAAGGCACAGAAGCGTAGACATAGCCGGTGCTTTTCGTCTTCCTTCTGCCTTAGCGTTGAAACCGCTGCGCATTCTCTCACTACGTCGCCTTCCCCGGATAAAATTCCGTCACATTCGATGCGCCTCAGAGAACCCGTTTAGGAACACACGCGCACACCAAAATCATTAAACGTTCTGCTACAGACTCAAGTTGAATAAAATAATTCCCGACGAATTCACTCACCGCCAAACGGTAGGTCTGCTGCTGTGATCTGTTGGCAGGCGTTGCTCGGTGGCGGCGGAAAAGGCAGAACTGTTTCCATGTCGTATCGCGGTTGCCACGACGACCAAGATAGCGGACGGCTTGGGAATGCGTCAGCGCCCAGATATCGAGAGGCCTCGGCAGTTCCGTAGTGGTTCAAGGGTGTATAGCGCTGCGCGCTTAGCAATAACACTGCACTATACCGCGATTTATCGTCTACTTCTAGAACAGAACAAACACAGAGGTGCAACGCATTGGCGGATGTGTTAAGCTTGACGCCCTGTCATCGTCTGAATGCCAAGCGAAACGGTGTTCAAACCAACCTGATAGAAGTAATCGCGAAGCAGTGTCATGGTTCGCTAGTGCGTCTACTCCTCTAAATTTACCCAACGCGTACTCGTTTGTGCAGAAAAGTCACGATGAGGTTGTACGTAATGCACTACGCTATTGCACATGTCACCTACAGACGTTTCTCTGGGATTGAGTCGAAAGTAGACCCCCTTTTTTTTCATTTTGCTATCATAAAGTCGTTTGAGGATAGTATGAAATAGGTGATGCCTTGCATGTTTTCCACTTTCGCTGCGTGATTCCAAAAAAGCTATCCAAGCGGAAATGCGTAGCTGGTTTATCCGATCGTAAAATAACAGCGCAAAAACAAAAAACAAAGGACAAACACACAGAGACAAATGAGCGCCCGTCATTCGTCCGTCGTTTTTTGCGCTGTTATTTCACGATCATGAACAACCAACTAGCCGGATTTACCGCCATTGGTTTATCTGACATTATGCGTTATCGTAACTGGTCTGAATAATTATAAACCAGCAAAAAAAAACTGCAGTTGCTACATGGTGAAAATTAGTTTCCATTCGGATTAGTTCTTGCACCTGATGCTTAACAATCGCCGCTTAACTCCTATTATCACTTTTATCTGTTTCATATATTCGATTTATGCTATCTTGCTTTTTGGAAATGCTACTCTAGGGAAAAATAAGGCTTCTGGGTTAAAGTTTAATTGTTTTTTTATCTATATATAAAATGTTTCAGCTAACTTGTGCCAAGCCTTAAAAATAAACCAAGTGAGCGCTACGTCAATGAAACCAACGTAGTATTGTCGATTATGCTCTTCAGTTGGTAAAATTATTTATATTTGAGCCTCAATCATTTATTAACACCAAGTAACAAAGACGTTTTTATTATATCCTGAAATGGAGAGGTCGTAGATCACATAGAGAAATATCGACAGTGTATCCCAGCTAAACCGGGCCAAGATAATTAAAAAAAAAAGGGGGGGGGGTGCGGTGGCGATCAGATACAATGGGACGAACGTCGTTTTAAGTGCGAAGCATTTCTTAGCGAACCTTTAGCCCTTTGAGCGTTTCTATCTACGTATGTATCGATCTATCTATCTAGCCGCCTACGTCTGGGTGCTCTCGCGATCGCCTCCTTAACTTGATGCAGACCAAAATTGGCATGGGAGGGTAAGAGGATTTGACGAATATGACTGTCTGGTCAGGACATGAATAACGTGAAAATCCTGTCGCGTACGTCGTCAAACCCTTTCGTCCAGACACGTGTGGCACATACACGTACGCCACGGGCGTGATATGCGGGTATGCGCCACAGGTGATTGACAGTTTATATCTTCCCAGGAACGGCAAGAACAGACATTAAATGCGAGAGCGTTATGAAAAACCGACATCGGCATCTTTAACCCGAGGAATGCAAAGAATGAAAATCCAGGACTCCAGCAGGAATCGAACCCAAGCATTCTGCGTGGCAATCAGGTATTCTACCACAGAGCCATGCCAGGTCTTGAAACTGCTCTGGAAAAAGACCTTATGCAGGCGTAATGTCAGTGCAACGTCATGTGGTTGCAGTGCTGGCTATCGAATGAGATAACAAGGCAATAAACATTACATATGTAATCCTATGATACAGGCGTCATGTCGGGTTAACGTCAGTTGTGTCTTCAGTGTTGGCTCTGCTTTTAGAGCAGTCCAATAAACATTACGTATGTATTCCTATTATTCAGCAAGCTGTATTCAAGCGTCGCTCGACCCCGCAGGAATACGCTAACGAATGATATTGCATC